>NC_083411.1:80880026-81183056 GCF_020745735.1 Hemiscyllium ocellatum | reverse complement strand
AGACAGCTTGACATCTCATTTAATTGATAGAGGATTTCTGGTATTGTCAGAAAGTCTGGGCCTTAATTTGCTTTTTAGCACATAAGGATTTGCTAATAACATGTGGCGATGGTGATTACTGAAGAGTAAATGTATCAATCCAACAGAGACAGACATATCACTGTACCATATCAGCATGTGCTCACAGTTTAAGGCAAACACACTACATTTGATTGAAGTAAATGATGAGGAGAGAAATTCCAAGGGAAGCAGTATTATTGGGACAAGGGTATAATTTAGGCAGATGAGAGGTTAGTTGCGGTCAGTCAGGTGCTTTGTCCCAGGTGGAGCCTAACAGTCACTGATGTGCATACAAATTTGGAGCCTTACTTGGTAAAAAGCTAACTGTGCAATAATTTAACAAAGTGGCTGACACTACATGCAAAGTAGGAGTATTAAGTTTTTTTCTGTGGGGCTGAATTATCAACTTTGTTTTGAGGTTCTGCAAGTAGCAAGTGCAATAGTCATGCTTTCACTGATTAAGCAGAGTAACCAATAGACCTGCAATTATCATTTAAACTGGAGGTCAGTAATTGTTAAAAATTGTTGTTGATGGGTTATAGCCTTAAGCAATCATGAGCAATGCATTGTGTTCACACAAACTGTTTCCTTGTTGTATAAGCTTTCCAGGCCTTTGAGGTATACTGTCTCCTGCATATCTGGAACAATTAAAGGCAGAAAATCCTGGGTGTGCACACAATGGGACAGTAAAATCAATCCCCTAACAATGAAGCTGAGGATCAGCAATTCACCAAGAGGGCAGTCCATCAGAAGAGAACAGAGTAATGTTTTGGAGCCCCTGAGAGATAGAGCCAACTTTACAATCATCCACTTCCAGATGAATGAGTTGGATTTACACATCATTTGATGGTTTGTGCATCTAAATTGCTCATCTGTAAGGCAGCCTTCTGCTTCAAGTCTAACTTGTTGTTTTGCTGTTCTTCACTTTTTATATTGTAGTTTGAATGATACGTTACTCATGTAAACATGTGAATGCTAGCTTCAGATGAACCCATGTTACAGTGAAAAAATAGCAGTGAGAATGTATTTTGTTGCATGGTACTAAAATGGTGTAGCTCAAACACCACTCTCAAGTATATGATTTTGAGTCACGTATGTAACAGTTCCTCATGAGAGTCATCAGTTTGAGCCAAATTTTGAGGAAACTCCTTGCGACCCTTCATTCATGTGCATCTTATCAATTCTTGAGAGTGCATAGGACTGTAACCTTAACTTGATATGCTTGAACATCTTATCTGACAATGTTTGAACTTTAAGTGATGGTACGTCACACAGACCCCAGCATAATGAGTAACAGTCACTACTTCGTAAATCCCATATAGACGAAAACATTTCCCTATAGTAGTATGAACAAAGCTCATGCTATGAGTAGACAAATCAGATCACAGCATGAAATCTAGCTTGATAACTTTTTTTTTAGTTTTAACAAGGTGGTCTCTCAACTAAATACAAACATGCAATTTTGTTTTGCTAAAACACAAAGTTTATGCACAAAGGAAAGAAGATAAAATGAAAATAAACAAACTACTCACATATGCTACAGATGTAAAATCTTCAAAACATATAGTAAAGAAAATCCCATTCATCCAGAAAGCTGCCTCTGAAAGTATTCATATGAGAAAGCATTCCCTTCTCTATCAGCCTTACAGATCTTTCTTCAACTGTAGCTTCAATTTCCAGTCTTGAGAATCTGATAGTCTTCTCCAGAAGCCTTCATTTGACTGAGCTTAAAATAACCCCTCAAGATTTTAACCAAACACCTTAAGTCTGGAATGTTTACTAAAACCTTCACATGGAGATAACCTATTTTAACAATTCTCAACTATTTCCTTCCTTTCTCAGGAGCAATTGCTTCACATGGCTAGTTTCTGCTAAGAATCTTGCAAACTGCTTGAAAATGAAAACAAGAAGATAAACTTTTTTTCTCTCCTAAGTTATGGGTATTTCTCACATCAAAAGAAAAAAACAATTCCAGAATCTACTATCTCAAGCTGAAAGCACCATAATTATTTACTATGTCTCCCAATTTAGATAAGTTCCCATTAACCTTCAAAACTATCTTGCAAACTGTATGTTAAAAGACATCACCATGGCTACAAAAATACTTGCAAGTTAATCATTAAACCTCTTCAGATGCCTATAAAACCTCGACGTCATGAATTTAGAATGCAAAAGTCCAGATGAAAAAATAAACGATTTTAAAATATACATAAATTACCCACCTCATGTTACATCAGGGATGTGTGGAGTCATCACGGATTTTGTACTCTCACTGATAAGGTGGGTGTAAGTTTAACATGATGTGTGCAGGTCAGGCCATGGATTTAGAGTTTAGCATAAGCAGAGTCCATACGAACAGGTTTCACCTTGGCTACAGTCCTCAAAGCTAAAGTTCAAGGATCCCTCGTGGATGAGTCAATTTGCAAACAGACGCTTAGTTGCTTGTGAGAAATGAGTATTGCTTGGTGATTGCAGCAACTTATTTCCTAGGATTATGAGGAGATTCCTCACCTTTTACATGGGTAACTTAAAGAAATCCGATAGTGAAAATATATTATGAGACATTTTAACAGCATACATGAAAATACTTTGATAAAGATGATTGTTTTATTTAAAATGATGCAGCATTCATGCTATTTTATGTGCCTTCAATATGTTTTCTTCTTCCTCTCCCTCCCACTGTGATATCAGCGTGTCTATCCAAGAAGAAGAAATACTTAGATTGAGAAAAAAATACTTTGACTCCCTCCCATCCTACCATTGATGTTGAGTACCCATGACTAAAGTGATGGGCTGCTGATGCATGCGCATGTCTGGCAGTTACTGAATATTCAGTTGGGCTTTGGTCACCAATGTAGCTGCCATCCTTTCCCCTGAGCTAGCCAGGCATCCATGTACCAAAATCACCACAGTAGAGGGACCATTGAAGGTTCCTCAATCCTTTATACCTCTGACACACCTCCATGATGATCCTGTACCTTGGCTGTCTCTGCATGTCTATCAAACCATTCATGACCAAGAATAGAATGCATCTTTTATACTAGTCTGAGCAAGTGCAGGTCCTATGAATGCCAGAGACCTTGAGTATTTTTTTTAGATTACATTCCCTATAGTGTGGAAACAGGCCTTTCGGCCCAACAAGTCCACACCGACCCTCCAAAGAGTAACTCACACAGACCCATTCCCCTACCCTACTTTTACTAATGAACCTAATGCTATGGGCAATTTAGCATGGCCAATCCACCTGACCTGAGCATATTTGGACTGTAGGAGGAAACCGGAGCACCTATAGGAAGCCCTCGGAGACACAGGGAGAATGTGCAAACTCCACACAGACAATTGCCCGAGGCAGGAATTGAACCTGGGTCCCTGGCGCTGTGAGGCTGCAGTGCTAACCACTGAGCCATGATGCCACCCATTTTCTTTCTCAACCAGCTGAAGAGACATGTTAGTGATGTGCACATCAGATCCCCTGTCTAATCTAGAAAGTGAACCCACTGAGCTGCAAGTTTCTATTATTGATGGAAGGTGACTGTGAGAGCTTTGCTTTTGCATCCTTTAAGGGTTTACAAGCTTCCATCTCAGAAGTAGAGGTGAAGCTGAGAAGCTTAGGCAGTAGCCACTTTCTTATGGTGTTTTTGCTGGTGCCTGTACACGATTGCCCGTAGTGTTAGGTAAGGGGTAAATGTAGGGATATGGGTGGGTTGCACTTCGGCGGGTCGGTGTGGACTTGTTGGGCCGAAGGGCCTGTTTCCACACTGTAAATCTAATCTAATCTAATCTAAGAAGAGCAGGAATTAGTTGGAGAAATTGAATAAAACTTTGCGCAGAAGAAACAAGACATAATGGGAGACAGGCAAAACATAATGGAGCTTTCTAGTTGGTTGCTCATTGGTGACTCTAAGCAGCACTTGGGCAAGTTGTGTTTTTCCTACGAGCTCCATTTTAATTCTTTCTTCTTTCCACTGCCTGCTTTGGCCTTCTCGGGAACGAACCTAGGGAAGGATTTTGAACAATGGAAGTGGATGTAACAAGCATGGATGATCAAAAGAAATGGCGAGACAAAATCACCACAGTGCAGATAGAGGCCATTTGGCCCATTGGGATTGTATCTACCCTATCCCCATTACCCACTTTTACCGTAGTTGAACTACAGAGCCTGCACATCACTGGACACTATGGGACTATTTACCATGGCCAATGCATCTGAACTGTACATTTTTGAACTGTGGGAGGAAACCAGGGCACCTGGATGAAACCCACACAGACAAGGGGAGAACATGCAAACTCCACGCAGACAGTAACCCAGGGGTGGAATCAAACCTGTGTCGCTGGCACTGTGCAACCTAATGCTAAATCACTGAGCCACTGTACTATCATATACTGGGGTGTACCCAGTGAGTGAGTAGGAAGTACAGAGGGCAGGAAGGTTTAATAGTTGCAGAAGAAGAAATGGATGTGAGTCCTTGAGTGGACACGAAACACATGCACTTACTTCAGAGTAAAGTGGATCATTCTTCATACACTGCTGGGCTTCTATTTGTATGCGTTAGAAAGGATTGACCTATGCTGCTACTTACATAAGTATTAGCTGTGCTTTGTAGTATGGCCTTTATCTGAGTCCAGCAAAGAAGACCTTCACTCCATCAACCCATCCATCAGAACATTGAAATCCATCTCCTTATAGTCTTCCAGCATATAGCCTTGTTCTACACTGCGTCTTGACAGTTTAGGGGTAAGCACCACAGTGTGAGGGGTCAATTCTAGTTTGCAGCTTCTGAAGTGGTGAGTGGCAGCAACTTAAATATGTGCCAGAGGACTGGGGAGGCCCTGTCTCGCTCACCAAGCAATTCATCAAGTAAGGCATTTGACATCTCACTTGCATAATTAATGAGAAGGAAAGCAAAGGATTACGCAAGACAACGTGCCATGGGCTATGGTGAAAATGATGCCATTTATCTTGCACATTACCACTCTCTAACTGCAAGTGGAATATCCCAGACTTGGTTGAGGCAGTAGTTTTCAAGCATCGGCTAAAAGCAAGTGAAAGTGATATCCAGGCACTAGAGGTTGAGAGGGGGTTTTAAGGTTTTAGTCTGTTAATTGTGTAATTTGTGCAAATTTGGGGAAAAATAGCCTTATGATGAATTTTAACCATTAATATGAAATTTTATTTCTAGAATTGTACTTTTTGTATCTGTTTGTGGAAATGGATCACACTGTCACTTTTGTTTGATGCAGGTACTGTACTTCAGAATTGAGTGGTCTGCAGTGCATTTTGGAATCTTATTATCCTAAAATATTCTACACAGCTACAACACTTTTGTTGTAGAAGCATTATAAGTTAAGAATCGAACACAGTTGGATTGTAGATTGGCAGAAGCAGTGGGAGTTGGGGGCAACATTTTCTTTGGAAAGAAAAGAACTTATTTTATCGATGAATGAATAATTTAGACTCTGTTAAGGCTGGTGAGTTAACTTATTAAAATTCCAGTCTGCCTAGAGTGCTTCTTTAAGAGACTGAAATTAAGGTGAGAAGAGAATAACTGCAGCTCAGAGATAAAGGTAGGTGATTTGAGGATTTTTAAGAGAGTTAGGGTATCTGATAAACACCACGTGAATGATGATATGCTACTAAAATATTCAAAAGCATATAGCTAAGTTAAAGATTTATAATTGATGCCCTTTTAATTAAAACTTAGCCAATGGCTATCCCTTTTCACTCTTAGAAGCCTTACCTATTAATATGGACAGTAATGTTTTGAAATATGTGAGGTAATTATTATTTTTTTCTTTTAAAATTCAGGTCAGTTGAGGAGTTTGTTGTCCGAACTAGCTGCAGTGAAAAGATTTTGAAACTTTGAGCAAATACTCTTTAAGACTGCAAAAAGAAATTGCGTACCCTTGAATTACAGATATCTAGCTACTGCTTTAAATAAAATAAATAGGATTATCTTAAAGTTTCCTTTTAATGAACAACTTCTGGGAAAAATAATTGTTAAACCATTTAGCTGAAACTATTTATATGTGTTGATTAGCCAAAAATTATACATATTCTATCTGTTGACAATTTCGTTTGACATTCTAATTAAATCCAGCAAATTAAAACAGGGATAACAGCTAAAATGGATTTAAATTTGAAGTCAATGAGCTTTCATCAGAACTCTAATTAAAGGTCATCGATCTTTAATGTTAACTGTATCTCTGTCCACAGATGCTGTCGGACTTGCTGAGTATTTCCAGCATTATTTTTTATTTAAGGTTTACAGCACCTGGTGTATTATGCTTTTATATTGGTCAAAAGAGTTTCTGCTAAAACACTGGTAATTAATTAAAAATATTGCCATACTCTTTGCAGACCACAGGGCTGCTTTATGTTTAGAGAGAGATGACTGACGGCTGTTTAATCTGATGGTCACTGCACCTCAGGTGACGGGAGATGTTGTGAAGGAGAATCCTTCATGGCATCATTTGGCATTGCATGCCAATTCTCATACACACACACACACACACACACACACACACACACACCATTTTTGTCGAATCCATAGTTATTGAAAGAAAATGCAGCTATTAATATCATCTTTGGTACAAAGCTCAGTGTCCCATGGCTTACAGACTTATTCTTTCCTTCTTTAATTACTTTTCACAGCTCTTCAATTACCTGGTCTTATGATGTTCAATTCACTCACCTCTGCGGTGATAGTGGGCAACTTCAGGGATTGAAAGCGTCGCACCTCTTTGAAAAAGAATGACACATTTTAAATCAGTTTTATGCTACAGCAAGCACAGTCTATCAGTTTGTCTCAATAAGATTGGTGCTAAAGGTGCATAGTTTTGCTGACCTTTGCTTTATTGGATGGAGAAGACTCCACCAAGCAATAATTTAGTGAATAGAAATGAGATTGCACTCAATAACAGTGTGCTGGTTGTTATGTTAATGATGTAATTCCATGTTTCTCAAATAATGATGTCATTCAAGTGTCTATTTTAATTTTGCTATAGCTATCATCAACACAACATCTTCTCAAGGACAGTCTGACATTTGTAATAACTGCTGACCTTGCCAGTGACACACATCCCATGTATGAATCCAAAAGAAACAGCATACCGAGGATAGATACCTAGAATAGTTATAGGAAATAAAAGAATATAAATCTGAATTTAAATCTGAACTATTTTGCAAGTTTAAATTGTCTATTCTTTTGGCCAAATTAGAATTAGTTAAAAATAATAATCTCAATTGCTGAAACAAAGGGCAGAACTTTAAAAAAATCATTTTAGAGTGAAGTGGATAGCTCAGGTGCAAACGCGGGCATTAAATTTCCAGAAAAGAAAAGAACATGTTGGAAACTTGACAAAGCTAAGAAACATGTGGATAGCATGTTTCAGGAGGTTATCAAGCCTCAGGTGAGTAGCATGTGGGAAGAAAGGGAACAAATGATCACCAGGCAGAATCTGCGTCACGGTCAGATAGTGCAGGAGTCGTCGGACTCTTTCTGAGTCAGGTTGTGTGTTTGCTCACTGAGCTGGTAGATTTCTTCTCAAATGTTTCATCAGCATGTTAGGTAACATCATCAGTGAGCCTACGATGAAGTGCTGGTGTTATATCCTCCTTGCTATTTATGTGTCTTAGTCTGTTTTGGTGAGTGATATCATTTCTGGTTCTTTTTCTGAGAGGTTGGTAAATGGACTCCAAATCACTATGTTTGTTAATGGAGGTCCAGTTTGAATGCCAGGCCTCTAGGAATTCCTGTGTGTGTCTTTGTTTAGCCTGTCCCAGGCTGGATGTATTGTCCCAGTCGAACTGGTATCCCTCTTTATTTGTGCATACGGATGCTAGTGATAGTTGGTAATGTCTTTTGGTAGCTTGTTGGTGATCATGTATCCTGTGGCTAGTTTCTTGCCCGTCTGTTCAATGTAATGTTCGATGCAGTCCTTGTAGGGTATTTTGTATATGATGTTCGTTCTGCTGGTTGTTGATACGGAGTTCTTTAAATTCACTAGGAGCAGTTTCAGTGTGGGTGGTGGGTTTCTGGGCTACCATGATGGCTCAGGGCCAGAGTAATCTGATTGTCATTTCCAAATGTCTTTAATGTATGGCAGGGTGGCTAGGGTCTCTGGGCGTGTTGTGTCTTCTTGTTTAGGTCTGTTGTGTTGGAATTGACAACATGTTTATTGGGTACCCATTGTTCCTGAATATGTTGTGCAGGTGTTTTTCCTTGGCTACACTTAGTTTCTAGGTGTTGCAGTGTGTGGTTTGTTTAAATAATGTGCTGGTGCAGCTCTGTTTGTGGTTGTTGAGATGATTGCTCCTGTAGTTGAGTAACTGGTTCGTCTGTGTGGCTATCCTGTAGATGCTGGTCTGTAGCTCTCCATTAACTTTGCATTCTATCGTGACAACTATGAAGGGGAATCTATTGTGGTTCTCTTCCTCTTTGGTGAACTTTATACCAGTAAGGGTGCTGTTTATGTGTTTGCGGGTTTCTTCAAATTTGTTGAATTAGAAACAAACCTACCACCACACTGAAACAGCTCCTGATGAATGTAAAGGACTTCATACCAACAACCAGTAGAATGAACGTCACATACAAAATACTCTGTAAGGACTGCAACAAACATTGCATTGGACAGATGAGTAGGATACTAGCCACCAGGATACATGATCACCAACTAGCCACCAAAAGACATGACCATCTATCACTAGTATCATTACACACAGACAAAGAGGGACACCTGCTCAACTGGGACAATACATCCATCCTAGTACAGGCTAAACAAAGAAATGTACGGGAATTCCTAAAGGCCTGGCATTCAAACTGGAACCCCATTAACAAACATATCGATTTGGAACCCATTTACCAACCTCTCAGAAAAAAAACAGAAATAGTATCACCGACCAAGACTCACTAGCGCTTCATCAGAGGCTCACTGATGATGTTACCTAGCATATTGATGAAACATCTGAGAACAAATCTACCAGGTCAGTCAGCAAACACACAACTTGATCCACAACCTGAGCTATAGATCTTCTCCAAAATTGCAAACCTTTTTTGAGTCTCTGATTTGAAAACTGATGAGGGTGATGGCTTCTCAAAGGAATGTAGCAAAGTCTAAGTTGTGGGACCATGAGTAGCTCAGCTCATAGGGGAGAGTACAGGACAAACCTTACTGTTACGAGATTCATTAGTTGTGGGAACAGGCAAGTGTTTCCGTGACTGTCGATTGACTTCAAGTTGGTGTGCTGTTTCCCTTATGTCAGCGTCAAGGACGACTGACATTGTTCTAAGGGACAGAGAATGGCCAGAGATCATGATCCACTCTATTCCATTAGGTTGAAAGAGGGTTAAAGTCCTGTTACCACAGTTTAAGAAAGAGATTAGAAAAAATGACCTCTAAGTCAGTAATCTGCTATTGTTAGAACCTTATGCCAGTGAGTACATCAGTAATAAGATTGAGTGAACGCATGTGTGGCTGGAAAAATGGTGCAGGTGGGAAGGCTTGAAACTACTGAGGCACTCAGGCCAATATGGGGGACATGGGACCTGTAATGGTCAGGTTACTTCTTAGCAGAACTGAGAGCAATATCCTTACAGGGTGACCTGCTGGTCTCAGTGAAGATGATTTAAATTCGTTGCCAGAGGAATGAGAACCTGAGAAGGAATTCACAGAGAAGAAAAACAAAGCTGGAAATGTAAAGTGAAAAGTGGTAAATGAAAATGAGGAGCAGCAACAACAATTGCCAACATTAAATGAAGTTAAAAGACAGAATTTAAGGCATTCTAAATGCACAACTAAGTAAGTGAATTGCTGGCATAAATAAAAGTAAACAGACGGTCTCCCTCCTATAGGAAGGAGGTTGTGAAACTTGAAAGTGTTCAGTAAAGATTTGCAATGATGTTGCCAGGCTTAGAGGGTTTAAACAACAGAGAGAGGCTGAATAGGTTGGGGCTGTTTTCCTGGAGAATTGGATGCTGAGGGATGACTTTATAGAGGTTTATAAAATCATGGATGGGGGGCATGGATTAGATAAATAGACAAAGTTTTTTTCCCTGGGGTAGGGAAGTCCAGAACTAGAGAGCATAGGTTGAGGGTGAGAGGGGAAAGATTTAAAAGGTCCTAAGGGGCATCTTTTTCCCACAGAGGGATGGAATGAGGTGCCAGAGGAAGTGGTGGAGGCTGGTAAAACTGCAACATTTAAAGGGCATCTGGATGGGTATATGAATAGGGAGGATTGAGAGAGAGATGGGCCAAAAGCTGGCAAATGGGACTAGATTAATTTAGGATATCTGGTCAGCATGGGCAAGTTGGATTGAAGAGTATGGTTCTGTGCTGTGCAACTCTATGACTCTATGACATGATTTAATTGCTATTATAGACACATGACTAAAGGGTGAAAAAAGCAAGGTTCTGAATTTGTAAAGATGTTTGACATTTGGGTCCAGAGCTTGAGATCAAAACTTAAGAATATGAGGCATTTCTTTTTAGACACAGATTGGTAGACTTTTAAAAAAACAATCTCATTTGGGCATTAAAGTCATAGAATTATGGGATCATCCAGTACAGAAGTTACCCTTTGGTCTATTGAGTTTGTACATCAAAAAATATTCTACTACTTGCACTAGGCCCTGAGTTTTGAATGTTCTGCCACTTTAAGTGCTGATCCAAGAAGTTTTTAAAGTTTGTGAGTCTTCCTGCTTCAACTATTCTCCCAGGCAGTGCATTTCAGACTCCCTCTGCCCTCTAGCTGAAAATCTTTCTCTTAAAATCTCCTCTGGCCTTTCACTCAAAAGAAAGTGTACCCTTTCTTCTTGACCCTTCAACTAGCAGGAATAACTACCACCCTCTCCAGCTTTTCATAACCTTACACACCTCCAACAGGTCCCCGTCAACTTTCTTTGTTCCAAAAGAAAAAAAAACAACCCAAGCATATCCAACCTCTCCTCGCAGCTGAAATCCAACCAAGGCAATATCTTCACTCCAACCCCTCCACTACAATCATATCCTTCCTGAAATGTGTTGACCAGAACTGAACTTAATACACCAGCTGTGGCTTGCCTTACCAAACTTCAGTACAGTTCCAACATAACCTCCCTGCTTTACAGTTTATGTCCTGACCGGTAGAGACAAATGTCATGGTTGCCTTCTTAACTACCCCATTAACTTGATCAACCATCTTTCGTGATCTGTGGACAAGCACCCTATGATCTCACTGCTCCTCTGAGCTGACTAGTGACCTGCCATTCATGAATCACTCCCTTGTCATGCTACCACATTCAAAGTTTTACCTCATTTATCAGGGTTAAATGCTATCTCTGAGGTCTGCAGGTGCTGGAGCTCAGAGCTGAAAATGTGTTGCTGGTTAAAGCACAGCAGGTCAGGCAGCATCCAAGGAACAGGAAATGAGGGGAGCCTCATTCCTGATGAAGGGCTCTGGCCCGAAACGTCGAATTTCCTGTTCCTTGGATGCTGCCTGACCTGCTGTGCTTTAACCAGCAACACACTTTCAGCTCTGATCTCCAGCATCTGCAGACCTCACTTTTTACTCAAAGATTTTAACCTACCGCGAATCCTCTTGCAAGGATGCCTTCCTTGAAGAAGCTCTCTTCCTCTCCTCATTCCTGATTAAGGGCTCTGGCCTGAAACGTCGAATTTCCTGTTCCTTGGATGCTGCCTGACCTGCTGTGCTTTAACCAGCAACACATTTTCAGCTAAATGCTATCTGTCACTGATCTACTCACCCCCTCGCAATCTATTTATGTCCTCCTGTAGCTTAAGACTGCAAACCTACATTATCATTCCCCATATTGTCAAATATATCATTCATGACTATCACAAACAATAAGTGATCCAGCACTGATTCCTGTGGCACACCACTGCATACTGGGTTCCATTCACACAAATAGACTTCCACGATCACCCTCTGTCTTTTTTCACCTAGCCAATTATGAATCCAATTTATCAAGTCACCTTGGATAGCATGACCTTTGCATTCTTTCCCAGTTTCACAAATGGGACTTTGTCAACGGCGCTGCTGAAATCCACATAAACCACATTCAACTGCCTCAGCTATACACCCGATCACCCCTTTGAAAAATTCAATCAAATTCATTTGGCATGATGTCCCTCTGACAATGCCATGCTCACGATACCTGGCCTCTCTAAATGGCGACAATTTTTTTCTTCACTGCTTTCTCCAGTAGCTTCCCTACCTCTGATGTGAGACTAGTGTAACCTGGAATTCTTTTCTCCAGAAATTCATGGAGACTGTGCCATTGATGCCATTTCAGGCAGAGTTAGATAAATCTTTAAAACATGAGGGATTCAAGTGTTTTGGTAGCAGACAGGAAAGTGTAGTTAATTCTACAATCAGTCTATCAGTGATCTTATTGAACAGTATATTTGGCTTGAAGGACTGAATAGCTTACTCCTGCTCTTATGTATAATGTTTCTGTAATTTTTCTTGTTCAATGATTCCTGCCTTTAGTATCTTCTAGATTTCCATCTCTTGTTGAAATCAGAAATTGTGTGTGTGAAATTTTGGGTAGACTTCTTTCAGAGCCAAACCACTGGGCTGGCAATGAGTCAATAAAGAAATAGTCACAGCACTAGCCTTTGGTGCAGCCTCTTAACTTAAAAATTTGGATATAAAGGGACCCTAGCAGGGGTTTTAACATCTGCACATGTGCATCTAAATATTGGGTCAGTTCAGTTCCAAGAAAATGTGATTAATGGGAAAGGTTTACACGAAGTATTTCAAAATGGTCTTATAAGAGGAATTAAGACAAGTATGTGGTCTTCATCACAAGATCTGTCTCAAGAATAACTGCTAACTTTAACTATACCAACATCATATTTTCATTATCCAATTATAGAGACTTAGTGCATCACCTGTTCTTCTCAGTCCAAAGGCACTCATCAGTTCATTTGCTATTTTGACAGGAAAAGACTAACAATGATCTCTTCTCACAAACATAAGCTTGAAGTTGACAAGTTCATTTTGGGACATCTCCCTCACTTTATTTTTAAGGTTTTCCGCTCATTACCTCTCCATTATGATTCAGTATAGTTTTCTTTCTCAGTGATCAGCAGGTGTGCAATGTCCCTCAATAATGTTTTGTGACAGTCACAATTAAGTTTGCAGCCTCTGAGTCAAAGGTTGTGAGTAAAAGTTCCATTCCGGGTCTCAGAAAAATCAGGGTTAATACTCTTGTACTGAACTGAGAGAATTGAGTTCTGTTGTCATTTTGTGGATGTGATGGTAGAGTGAGATCCTATTTTCCCTTTCTGTTGTTTTGGCAATCCCTGGGTTACGACTGAATTTTGTTCTGGAATCTGATCAACTTGCTCACAAGTTGGAGCATCATTTAAGATAATGGAACACTGCTGCTTATAACATCAGGCAATGTTCATATTTTGGGTCTTTAAAAAATAAAACCATGTATTGGAAAGAACAAGCATTCGTAAGTCAGATGTTTGTAAGTTGAGAATTCCCTGTATGTGAAAGTTTCCATGACACTTTGAACAAACGCAAATGACTTATTCCTTATACATGGCTAATGCTTATCATTGATTCACCATTACCAGAGGGAATGATTCCATCATCATCACATTGTTGTTGGTGGGAGTTTGCCATGGAGTACCTATATTGCATCAGTGGCTACATGTAAATATAATATTTCATTGCTTGGAAAATGTTTTGGGATTTTGCATGACCTTGGCATCCTCTATATACACAAGGTTATTTTCTTTGCAGTTTTATTCTTAAACATCAGCAGAGATTGACTGCACCAAAGGATCCCCTGGTCATTTCCAGGTCAAAAGATTCATTTCAGAATCTCACCCATCCTTTGAGATTCCACGGAATTAATCAACAATGTGGTTTGTTGTTTTCTATGTGTGTAGCATGTACCAGAAAGTCAGTTTTTTCTAGACACTTAAAGATTATTAACAGTACTAACTAGATGACTACCCTATCAAGACTGACAAACATAACCTAGGTTCTCTCTTTACTGTTGTTATTGTGCATCATAAAAACATAACCAAATACCGAAGGTGTTATACTGACCTAATGGCATGGACAGAGTTAATGAATGTGTGGCATGATCTTTACAGCAGAACATCGTATGTTACTGTCTTAAAGCTACAGGTCTGTCTGTCTGGAATCTAGGCAATAATGCAGCAGTAGGGATGGGAAACAACCAATTAGAGGGGCTAAATGAATCACTCACTACGTTGAAAATGTAAGTATTGCTCAGGCGAGAGAGGACCACTTGGTGGTGGCGCTCATCTAGTGGTGAATATAGCTTCCTATAATGAACAAAAAGAACCATTCAGTGGACTGAGCCCAGAGATGGTTCTGCCTGCTGGGTGACTAAATTACAAAATTATCCTGTTAACTGCTACATAGGAAATTTTTGTTCTTTCAAACTCAAGTATCTAAACTTGGACATTGGAGTTCTGACATTCGTCTGTGAAGATAGCTACAGACACAGTAGGAAACTCTTTCACTGCCAGAAAACTGTCATTTGCTATGAAAGTTCAGTTTAACTGGTCTTTCCCAGGTTTAAATTCACATCACATCACTGCTGGGTGGATCACCTTCTGCACACTGAGCTCATTCATTAAAAAATGACTGGAGGCAAAAATGAACAGTGGAGTCGGTCCAATAATTCTATTTCCAAAATTTTATTGACAATTATTCCATCCTGTACATGAGGTAGATAGTGAACCTGCACATGATGAAGCACTAAGCACAATTGAGCAGTATCTGGTAGTGAATGGATGAGAGAGCATAAGAGAAAATCCACCATGGTGTGAACTCCCATCCAGCTCCACTGAACAGGACAGAGATATGTACTTTTGGAATGCAACTATCAAATGAAAACTGCCTCCCTTACACTAGCAGTTATACTAGGTATTGGGTAGCTGCCAAAAACTGTCAGTGCTGTGATTGAGAGAATGCAGGAGTCTCTTTCCAGCCTGTGCGGTATCACCTCACATTAGGACAGAGTCTGCAATCTGCCTTAGAGAGTGTCACCATCTTTAGTTCCAAGGCCATTCATGCTCTCAATAGAAGTTATTGTGTACAGCCTTCTTAGTTGTGTTAGAAGTTGAACTGAAGGCTACTGAAAAATCTGAGCTTCATATCAGAAATTCAGTTCAATTCAAAAATTGGTAAGCCATATGGAGCAGGATCTGTTGCAAACTAATGCAAGAATAGCCAAGGTCTTTTCCCCAGGGGAGTCTAAAACTAAAAGGCATAGGCTTACAGTGAGAGGGAAAAGATTTAAAAGGGACCTAAGGGGTATTTTGTTTGATGCATGTGTGGAATGAGCCACCAGAGGAAGTGATGGAGGGTGGTACAATTACAACATTGAAAAGAATCTGGATAGGTATATGTTTAGGAAGGGTTCAGACAGATATGAGCCAAATGCTGGCAAATGGGATTAGCTTTACTTAGGATATCTAGTTGGCATGGATGAATTGGACTGAAGGGTTTATTTCTGTGCTATATATCTCTACGATTCTATAACTCGAAGTAAGGAGTTACAATTGAATGATTGTGGCAATGGTGATATTGGATGACCCCGGTGCTCGTTCACCATCATGACAATCAAAGTCCACAAAGTTGTCAGGAAGCTGTCTGATTCAGCAAATAGCAGCAGCTAAAGAGTTTCTGCCTGTATTTTGAACTCACAATATTAAGTACTCAGAACTTGCCAACTGTACCGATAACAAAGCTTCTAATATGACCAACTGTGGCTTTCACCAGCTTTATGAGAGGAACACTTCACATAATTCAGAGTTAGTAAACTAACTGTCAAAAATTACACCATGGCTGACACTTGACTGAGAGAAAAAGAAAAGCAATCATTATGAAAGATGCTTTAATCTGTAGTGTGAATTTATAATAGCTTCTGAGTCAACACTGTCAGCACGTCTTTGATATAAGTATTGGTCAAATTAATTCAAAATTCCATTAAGTCAGGATTAATGTGGTAGTGAAGAAGGGTATTATTGCAGAGAGGTGTGTGTCAGCTTTCATTGCAGGAGTTTCCTCATTCTTGGCATCTCCAGCAATATGGATATGAGTGGCCCTTCCGTTCCTTCTTCGTTTTTCCCTGCAATTTTCCTTCCAATGGGGATTACTCTATTGCAGGACTTTCTCTGAATGAAACACTTGACTTTTGTTTGAAAGTAGGGCTGTAGTAGCTCATTTGCACCTTGGTGGGTGCGTGGTTGTGACGATACAAATGTTGAGCAGATTAAGTGGGTTTGTAATGCAGTGTTTTCCTCCCCCCAACCCCTCCGCCGCCGCCATCCCCAGCAACCTCCACACGCACCACACACCCCCCATCCCTCCCAAGTGTTCTATGTGTGTCCAAAACCTATCAATGCGCCACACATTGTCTAGTGCTGCTTAGCAATTCTCCTTTTTGGATATGGCCCTTATGTCCAGCTAAACAGAGCTTAGAGACAACTGTATGCTTCCAGACATATTCTTCATTCCAGTCACCACCTGCTCTTGAGTACTTTTAAAGTGTAAGTGAGACGTTGAAATCACAACTATATGTCCCAATGAACCCTGTAGTGTGTGAGTATCTGAACTAGTGCACAGTCTGCACGGGTCTGTGGCAGTTCATAATCAGAATACATCAGCTCCGCTGAAGAATAATGTCTATTGACTTCTGTTGCACTCATAAGGCCATTTAGAGGTATAAATGGATTAGTTGTGTCAGGGAAAAAAATGCCAAGATGAAGATGATCATATCTCACTTGCTGTTGAAATCAAATCATTATGACAGAAAGCCATCAGCCAATGATAATTAATTCTATCATCAAATAGCTGGGAAGTCCAGTATTTCCATCTCCAATGGTGAGAGACACTGGAAAACATCTGGTCTCAAATGTTTCTTCTCTGTTTATGAACGAGGCAAATCTTTGGAGGCAAATCATTTCCATTTCTCATTTTCTCTCATTGTGCTCTGTTCTTTCTTCTTTTGAAGTGAGAGAAAGAATAGGTTAATGAGTGACTATAATGCCAATTGCTCAGTCAGTGCATGGGGTGCTTTTGGTGAAAATGAGTTCTATGGAAAGACCTGAAATTGTACAGAATGTAGAGGAGAGCCAAGGGAGATGTATAGATAGGGGATTTAAGGAAACACTTAAGAGAGAGAGGTAGTTTGATGGATCTGTAAGATAGTGCGAAGAGTGCAGTGATGGTTTAGACTTGACAAGACGGAGCAAAGTGATAAATTGTTGAATACTGCAGAATGTAGGTTGTACATCTGTATTGGTTTAGTTATTAAATAGCTATTTACAGTGAATCACGAAGTGTGGCACTAACTTCTGCTGCTGCTTATGTCCTTGCTCATTTTTAGGCATAACATCTTGGTGTTGGGAGCAGATTTCATCCTCTTGGTGCTGAGTAACGTTTTCTCCTACCAGGTCCTCACTGAGTCCAAAAGCACATCAAGTGAGATGACAATGAATTGATTTACAGCCTTTGTTTGACACACTTTGTTTCGTCTTGTTTTAATTTCCAATTATACAAATTTTACATTTGGGTTGAACCTTCAACTACTGAAGTTGAGATTAGGTCATTTGGGTCCTAATTATACTCATTGTTGGAAATAAAACGCTAATGAGCTGCCAAATTCAAAACCACTGTATTTATATGGTGAGTCCAGTTATGTTGGAAAAACTGAATTTGATTAGTAGCTTAATTCTGGTTAGATTGGAATGTTAAAAAGTTCATCCTGCTTGAACTGTGTTTCTCAGCTGATAGAAGATCTTACTCACTCCCAATGATCCTTCGAATTAATATAAAAAGCTTTCAATCTGTGCTTATTAGGTTCATGCTGAACATTTCCTTACTCAAAATGCATTGTGTAAACTGTCACTGCTAATTGCAGATGTACTGTTTGTATGTTATGGATGTCAATTGAAATATTATGAGTTGTTTCATTAAAAAAAAAGATGTTGCTTCTACTTAATTATAGCTCTGTATTTTGTTATTCCATAAGTGGAATTGTTTATATGATTAAGAATTATGGATTATGTACTTTCTGTAGGCACTTTACTGAAATTGACATGATACTTAAAGATAATTTTCAATGCAAACTATGGGATTAGTTTTAGCTTGCATCTCATTTCAGTCTTAAATACAATTGTCAGGGCTTCAGAGTTGTGTAGAAAATTCCTGGATGTTTTAAGCCTTCATCAGATGTAGCTCTGAACTGGTCAATCTGAAACCATGTTATTCTAATTTTAAACTCTATTTCACAGATTCCTTTCTTCCAATAAGCTCCAGTTTATGAAACTAATTCACTTTTGACAGCATGAACTCTGTATGTCTACCACTTTTCGTTGATATGAATAACATAGATCTTAGGCTATCGTATAGTCATATTCAGTTGTGCCATTTCATTGCTTCAATTGTTATATTGAATATTTGACACAATCTCATCAAAATGATTTTGCAAAATGGAGACTCTATGGTGATTAATTACAGAAAGTCACTATAATAATGTTCGATGACAGCTGACTTTTTACATTTAACTCTAATCAGAATTAACATACTACTCAAATTCAGTTATTTGAACATCACAACCCAATCGGACTCAACATATTAACACAATGGCTACAAGACCAGGTCAGAGGCTATGAATCCTGCAGCGAGTAAGGTACCTCCTGACTCCATAAAGCCTGTCCACCAACAATGAGACACAAATTAGGAGTGTGATTGAATACTCCCCACTTGCCTGGATGAGTACAACTCCAACAACACTTGAAAAGCTTGACTTCACACAGGGCAATCTAGCCCATTTGATTGACATCCACAAGAATCCACTTCTTCCACCACCAAATTTCAGTAGCAGCACGGCTAACAAAGAACAAGATGCGCTGCAGAAACCCATTGTGCAAACCCACAACCACTTCCATCTGGAAGGACAAAGGCAGCAGATACATGGGAACACCACTATCCACATGTTCCCCACTAAACCATTCACAATCCTGACTGAGAAATATATCAGCATCCTTCACTATCATTAGGCCAAATTCCTGGAATTCCATCCCTAATGGTACTGTGATTCTACCTTGAGCACATGGAAGGCTTAGGTTCAAAAAGGCAGGACACCACCACCTTCTCAAGAGCAACTCAGGGCAAGCAATTAATACTGGCCACCCAGCGATGTTCGGATCTTACAGCAGAATAAAAACACCTGACTACCAACTACTGCACATCCATTTTAAATCTATATAATTGTAATATTATTTTCCACAACATCTATAGCTTTAAAAATTTATGTATTGTGCATTGAATTCTGGACACTAATTTTATCCTCTGAGAAAGTTTGAGATCAGTGTGTCTGCCATGATTATGAGTCTTTGTAAAGTTCTGAATTACAATATAAATCCCATTGCTTCATGCAGAATATTATATATTTATTAGCTCTGACTTTTCACCAACACGCAACTAATAATGATCTCAGAAATGAGTCAGCATATCCACATCTGATTTTCCTTTATCCCAAGTTTAAATTCTTTTCTGCATCTTCTCCTGTTCAGAAAATATCTGAAGTTAAAGCCATGATTCATTAGCTCAAGTTATTATGCCATTTTTCAATCCTCCTGTGGGAGCATAGTTCCCTATTGGGAGTGCCAATTTATCATAATTTCTTGCTAAAGTCAGATTTATAAATAGAAATGATAATTACATAAGGAAAAGAATTCCTTGCTCGACTTTGGTTTGCCATTTGTGAAGTATGTCATCCATATATGCATTGCGTTTGGGGCCAACAGTGGAAATAAGCTAACCAGAGCTGCCATTTATACAGCAAAACACATTCTCAGGTGATAATGGATAAATAAATTATTAATAACTACTTGGCCCAAATTGCATTTTTGTTGTTCCACTGAAGGTTTTCCACATGACTTATTTTGGCACAGTAATATACAGCAAAGAAATAAAAAAATTCTATATTCGAGTGAGTTGTTGATGAAGAATGATCGTTATCTGTAATGTCAGAAACTTGTTGGCATGAAGCAAGAAAATATCACAGAGAAGAATTTCACAAAACCTATTGATGACATCTGGCATCTACTGTGAATTAGGAGAAAGTGAGCACTGCAGATGTTGGAGCGTCCAAGGAGCTGGAATCATTCAGGGAATCATTCCTGAAGAAGGGATTATGCCCGAAAAGTCGATTCTCCTGCTCCTTGGATGCTGCCTGACCTGCTGCGCTTTTCCAGCAACACATTTTTCAGCATCTACTGTGAATGTCTGAAATCTGAAAATGATGCAACAGTTCCCCTTTCCCAAATGTTAAAAATGAAAAAAAAAACTGAGAAATCATCCTTTGAAATGACAAAAGCATTCAAGTGTAATAATAAATCCATTCGACCAGAACACATAATTGTTACAGTTCCAATTAAAGGTGTCCTGGAACATTTTGTATTGTACATGTTATCTGGATGATTTCAGATAAATGTGCCATTTATCTAAACCAAGATTCTACACAAGCAAATGACTTTTCTTTCACTTCAACTGTACATCATTTATTATCCAAGCATATCATTTAAAGCTCCAAACCCTACTTTACTAAACCTTTTTAAATGGATAACCAGAGCCCGACATCAACTACACAATGTCAATCATTGTATTCACACACATCAGAAATCCATTTATTTTGTCTTTTGCTTCAAACACTATCTCTCTCAGTATAATAGCAATAGCACTAGATAAAAAGAATAGTGCAGCAAACAATATGTTTTACTTCATCTTGATTTCATTTTTTTATATCACGTTTGATTAAAGCAGGAGTTTCCCTTGATTATGATCACATTAGGTGGAAAATTCTGTCCCTACTTGGAATTTATGGAAGGGAAGGTGAGGTGACGTAATTGGTGCAAGCTTTTATTCCTTTTTTCCCTGGTTATGGAATCATAGAACCGCTACAGTGCAGAAAGGGGCCATTTGCCCAACATATGTGCAGCAAACTACTGGCATATCACACAGACCAAGCACCCATACCCTATCCCCATATGGCTAATCTATCTAGCCTGTACATCTTTGGACTGTGGAAAGAAAGCAGAGCACCAAGTGGAAACCCCGCAGTCACAGGGAGAATGTGCAAACTCCACACAGACAGTCCCCCCAAGGCTGGAATCAAACCAACAAAATATTCTAACGGTAGGAATATGTCATGGGTTTACCCACACAACCATAGATGACCCAATTTATGTTGACTTGTCTGAAATATAAATCAAAACAGGTGATCACCTTGCTCCATCTTAACCTCAGTTGTGGATCAGATGAGTCCTGTTCCCGAGCTAGTTGTCACCCTGAGGCATATTACCTTATACTCCTTTTCTATTCAACAGCCTGTGTGGTCAATCTTTGACACTGTCTAGTCTTCAGTGATTGATCAACTGTCTGTTGACAAACATCACAAGTATGTCATGTCTACCACGGTCAGTTGATCTATTTGTCCCCTCATCAGCCTACTCACACTGCTCAGATAGGCTATATCGTTACAGCTTTCGTGTCATCCAATCAACCATACGATAGCCGCACAACATGACCCATGTGGTCAACTACATTTTGTGTTGCTGACAAATGGTCACTGGGTCAGTGTGCCTCGTGCTGAGCTATAACATTTAACTTAAACACATAGGTATCTCTTTAGAAAACAGAGATGGCCCAGTGATGTTTTCATGATTATGTCGCCATCAGACTGATTGATCTTCCAATGCATTTTCTCTTACTTAGTCTAACCCAACAAATTTAAGGCCAGAGGCAAAAAATTCAGTCTCCTAATGGCAGAGTGAATGTCTGCAATTAAGTGCTCAGAGCCTTTCAGGTAGGTTCACTTTCCTGTCTTGTATTCATCAGAATTTCATGAATACTTGTTCAGTAACAATCTATCATGGGCACAGGTCTATTCCCCAAAAGTGGAAAAGCATGTGTTTACAAACCTGACTATGTACATAAGGTTGTGCCTGACAGTTTAGGCTCTTTTCTCCAAGCTCCAGTGAACTCAAAGTTCCTTGGTTATGTGGCTCCTTCATTACTCAGGTGTTTCTTTTTGCAAAAACTTAGAATTGAAACTGTTTCATATTGATCAGCTCTTGGGAAATGTCAGTCACATGCAGTATGGTTTGTCCTTACTAAGCCTTACAGTCTGTGAGGTGAACCATGACTGGTCCAGCACAAGTGAAGTGAAGCCAACCACTCTGTGCAATGTCAGAAAATTTAACCAGGACAGACATGTGCGGCAGAATTCAAAAGGTTTTCAAATCAAAAAGTCATATTTTGCCATTGTTCTTGCCCTCTGTCATCCTTTAATGAAAAAAAAATGAAAAAGAAAGAACAAACCAATATAAATACCGGAAGAAACATCAAAGCAGCGCTTCACACGAGGCTCCAACAGCACTGATGATGTTCCCTAGCCAGGGAATGAAACGTTTGCAGCAAAAACTTCCAGCTCGGCGAGCAGAGCCACAACAACGGATACCCGAGCTACAAATCTTCAAGAACAAACCAATATAAATACCGGAAGAAACATCAAAGCAGCGCTTCACACAAGGCTCCAACAGCACTGATGATGTTCCCTAGCCAGGGAACGAAACGTTTGCAGCAAAAACTTCCAGCTCGGCGAGCAGAACCACAACAACGGATACCCGAGCTACAAATCTTCAATCAGATTTTTTAAAAAATCAGAAATCTCTATTTGCCCAGTTATGATGAAAAGCCAGTGGCCTGATGATGTATAAACTGCTGACTATTGGCACTCCTTTATGTTTTAAGTATGAACCCTGATAAATGTGTGAGAAGTATCACAACATCCTGGGTGACAGACCTCTGTAGTGGCAACTATTCAACCCAGCTTATACTTTTCGGAGCATGAAGCATGGAGTAGACAGTAATAGACACTCCAGCAGAACAGAGCAAATCATTCATTTTTTTAGTGGCACAAGAACAAGGTTCTCTTGAGCTACGCATGGGTGTTGGCCTCCACAGCCACTTCTGTCCAGACTCCCTTTGCCAGTTGGAAGTGTCATTTATTGCCATCCAGTAGAAAAATAACTTATCTTCTTGAAAAGCCTTCAGAAGAATCTTTTAGAATCCCTAGTCTGTGGAAACATGCCCTTCAGCACAACAAGTCCACACCGACCCTCCAAAGAGTAATTCACCCAGACCCATTCCTCAACATTTATTCCTGACTAATGCACCTAACCTGCACACCCCTGAACACTGTGGGACAATTTAGCATGGCCAATCCACCCTAACCTGCAACCTGCACACCCCTGAACACTGTGGGACAACTTAGCATGGCCAATCCACCCTAACCTGCACACCCCTGAACACTGTGGGACAATTTAGCATGGCCAATCCACCCTAACCTGCACACCCCCTGAACACTGTGGGACAATTTAGCATGGCCAATCCACCCTAACCTGCACACCTTTGGATGTGGGAGGAAATCAGAACACCTGGAGGAAACCCAGGTCGACACGGGGAGAATATGCAAACCTCACATAGACAGTTGCTCGAGGCTGGACTCAAACCCAGGTTCCCGGCCCTGTGAGGAAGCAATGCTAACCACTGAGTCACTGTGTCACTTCACACCCATCCCCCCATCTAGGGAGTCATTGCAAAAGAATGGTGCCATTGTTTGGCCTGTATTTCTCTAGAGGTGAGTGAGCATCCTGAGCAGAGGCAAGTAACTCTGGCCTGCAGAAAATGAAGAGATGTCCAAATGTCTTACAAGCTATGGCCCTTAGATTTGGAGCTGAAAACTCCCAGCTAACTGCAGAATGCTCTGCCTATAAGATCTGACACACTCATGTTTACGTTTTTTAAAATAATCTACACGATGTGGGAGTACCTAACTGGCATTTATTTCCCATCCCTAATTGCCCAGAGGGTAATTAAGAGTCAGCCACATTGCTGTGAGTGTGGAGTCACATGTAGGTCAGACCAGGTAAGGATGGCAATTTCCACTCTTAAAGGACATTAGTGAACCAGATGGATTCTTCCTGATAATTAACAATGGTTTCACCATCTGCCATGGTGGGATTTGGACACAGATCCCCAGAACATTACCTGGATCTCTGGACTAATAGACTAGAGATAATACTGCTAGACCATTGTCTACCCTGAGGTAATGAGGCTAGGAAGAATGTAATTGCATAAGAAACCCTAGTTCCTATGTGGAGGTCTCTCTTGCTGCCAAGTTTGTCTCCACAAACATCTTCAAAGAATGAATATTCCTACACTAGTATTTTGCTGCTTCTGTTTTTAAATCATTTTCTGGACTTTGTTATGGACCAGGCCAGACCTCCTCAAAACATTTCAAGAAAGTAGCCCAGTCCCCAACTTTGCGATTGTTTTAAGCAGGTGTAGGGTGGGTATTCTGGTAGTATGCAGCTGGTCAAACCACTTAGTTTTATACAAAGCAGAATTTGTTTGCAAGATTACCAAATGAAACACAAACAAAAGAGAATAGAATACAGAATAGCTTAACCTATCTGAAAACCCAACAGATTACCCCAACTTAATGATGCTGTTCCAAATAGTTGCAACAATCCGCATAAACACCCCTTGGCAAGAAAGGTAAAGCCAAACACAAAATCTTACAGGGGAGATATCACAGAGAGATGGCAGAGAGATTCAGCATGGAACACCTTCTTCCATACAGCTGTTTCTTTGACCAGCAGCCTCAAAACCAACTGACTGCATGCTCTGAACAGCGACATTGCCAAACCAGAGCAAAGCTGAACTGGGAGAACTGGCCACTCCCCTTTCATTGTACAAGTGTTTTTTTTTCAACTTAAAAGCTTTCACAAATAGCTCAATCCAGATGTTTCACAGCTAGTGTCTGAAGCTAAAAGGACAACCTAACCTTGTTAGAGGAGCAGCATCGTCACAACTTTGTAATGTCTTTCTCTCTATTTTTGACTGGTGATGTGTGCAATTTATAGATACCGCCAAGCATCAAGTATGAATTGATGACATTCAAAATGACCACCCACAAGTTCCTCTCCAAGCCACGTAATGTCCTGACTTGGAAACATATCACCATTCCTTCACTGTAATGGGTCAAAATACTGGAACTCCTTTCCCAATAGAACTGTGGGCGTCTCTACACCCTAAGGACTGAAGCAAATCACAAAGGTAGCTCATCACCACATTCTCCAGAGTGACTAGGGCTGGCAATAAATGGATGGCACTAACATCCCATGAATGAACAAAATAAAATGACACTCCTGCTCCATGAGAAATTCAAACATTTGTATCCACTTGATAGTTTACAATAAGTGGCATCAGAAATAAGCTATCGGAAGATTTAATTGATTTTTTTCTTAAAATGGGCAGCAAATATGTCTTATAACAATCAATATGTATTTGGTTTACCTTAGAAAGAGATCTAAATATTTTGAAGCATCCTGCTGTTATACATTTAATTGGTTTTGAGGTGGTTGCAAAATGAATGATATGCAAGAATGAACCAGCTGTATTGAAATTTGTTAGTTTGTCTGAAGCAGGAATTATATACAAGCTGATTAGAAATGTAAAGTTTCTTGACAAACAATATTTTTGTCAGAGTTCAATTGCATATGTTCATCTATTTCTAATCATTACCATATAACTTGGATGTCAAGTGGATACCAACAATCTAGATGTTATCTTTAGAAGTTAGAAATTTATTTTGTTTTTAATGGGACTTGGTTGTGAAACTAATAGCGAGAGTTTGGAAAAATAAAATATTAGAAAGCTTTATTATACTCAATATGATAGTTTGTCTGGTCAGTTTATGCTTTTATGACTTCTAACAGTCATATTGACACATTTCAGAATGTTAAGTTTTATTTTACTCTTCATATATTCAACATGAGTATTATCAACAATATTTTGGTGATTTATGATCATCTCACAATTTTTTTTCATATTTTTGCTTATTAATTTGTTTTTCACCATTGGTTTTCCATATCACAACAACTTGTACTCTTCCTGAGCAACTGGAAGGCCTTTTGTTCCAACAAATGAGTTTTTAAGGATGTAAGCCTGCTATGGATACCTCCTTTGGTTCACCAATATCACCAATCTAAGCATCTTCCTTCTCTATGAGTAAATTCATACTGCTCTATAATAATTTGTCTGGTAATAGAATGGAGGGAAATGATAATAGCATCCCATTTCGATCTGAACCACATTCCCTTATACTGAAGGCAAATTTCCAAACTCCCTTTTCCTGTCCTCATCCTCTTCATAATCTTTTACTGATTGCCCTTCCCACCACCATTCCAACCAACATTACACCTTTCACTCCTTACCTGCCTTCATTACTCTCTCTAATCATCTATATAGTAGTTCTAACCAAATTTTAAACTTCAGAATGTTTTATTAATTTCTTTATCATTGCTTTCCTATCATTATTTTGTCTCATTATTTCGTACCCTGGATCCGTGATCTTGCATCAAATCAAAGGTCAAATTGTTTTTGCAAGGTTGCACTTTCTATTTCTTCACATTCAGAGTAAGAAAATTCCTCGAAATCTAAACTAGAGCAGGAATTCCACTGCCCATTTAACCCATGCCCATCAATAATGTCGAAATGGCATGTAGACACCTTTTGTTTTAAATTAGTGCTATGTGTCAGACACTCTTTCACCAAGAGCTCATGTCATCTCAGTCTAAAGTCTCTTCTTTCTGATGACTGTAAAGGTCTTAAGTAAGGATAGATGTGGTTTTGCTTCAGTTCCTTTCGGCATGGGACAAAAGTGTAAAACAGCTCATAATTGACAGGTTACCTCAGAGAAACTGTAAGAATAGTGTGAAAAATGGAAAAGACACTCTGCTACAACAGCGTTTTACTTTGCATCAAACCATGATCTCAACTTTAATGATAACACAGGGTGAGGAAAAAGAACATGTCCCAAATTTCAGAAATATATATCAATTATCTCTCACATACCAGGATATTGCCATATCACATTGAACTCACTCTTACTGCCATAACAATTTTGAGTGAATTACAAAGATCAAAAGTAGTTTAACAGAACAGTGAGAATTTATTTTTCATTCTTGCACTTTGGTTGATATTTGAAACACTGTCTGAAATGGAGAAGAGGATGATACTTCAGAGGCAATTAGAAGTTAACCAGGTTGTATGGGTTTCAAATCAACTCCTAGAGCACCATATTTCTTGGCGTCCAACTGGTGGAGAACCTCACCTGATCCCTCAACATCAGCTCCATAGCCAATAAAGCCCAGCAGTGTCTCTACTTTCTGCACAGGCTGAGGAAAGCACACCTCCACCTCCATCCCCCACCCTCACCACATACTACAGAGGGTTCATTGAGAGTACCCTGAGCTGCTGCATCACTGCTTGATTTGAGAATTGCACTGTCTCGGATTGTAAGACCTGATAATGGATAGTGAGGACAGCGGAGAAGATCATTGAGGTCTCTCTCCCATCCATTACAGACATTTACACCACACACTGCATCCAAAAGGCTAAGAGCATTGCGGAAGAGCCCAAATACCTTCACTCAAACTCTCCTCCCTCCTGCCATCAGGCAGAAGATAACAGAGCATTTGGTCTCTCACAGTCAGACCATGCAACAGATCAACTGATTCATTACCAAGTTGCATGAGTTCCAACAATTAACAGCAGAGTTGGTAACAGAAACAGTACTGTGGTTGTTACCATAAAAAGAAAAATGTTTCAAAACATTTTGGTTCAAAATTTGTTATAAATCATTTTTGGGTACCTAAATGACAGTGTATATTCATCCAAGTTGATATATATACCAAGATGCAATGCTGAATAGAATTATACTCACTAAGCCATTTCCATGTTTATCTGATGAAATGATACTCATTGATTTGAAGGGCTTATGCTCGAAACGTCGAATTCTCTATTCCTGAGATGCTGCCTAACCTGCTGTGCTTTGACCAGCAACACATTTGCAGTCATTGATTTGAAGACAAGTTTATTTAGCATTTCTGACTCCACAGATGATGCAAACATTTATGTGTCACAAAGATTATCGAATGCCAGGATCTTACCTCAGTGTCTGTAGAAACCAATGATTAACACCCAAGTCATAGCATAACATATCCAATTTCAATTTCAGGCCATTAATTAAGGGCATTCTAGAAGAAAGTGGTATTGTCTGAAAGATTGCTTTTCAAAAGAAAGCTATGTAAATAAGATATATAGTCTGCTAATCTGTTAAATATAAAGGATTCTATAATATAAAGCAAATAAGAGCAGATTCCCCTACTGGATTCCTTCCTTAAGTCCTTAATTCCTTGAAAAATATCAAATTAACTCATGATTATTGAAGTAAATGTTGAATTGAATTAGCTTTCCTGTCATGTACTAACATGAGTGCAGAGAAAATTTTACAAAGTCACCACTGGTTGTGTCATCTTAGGTAAAAGGTACTTAGGTATAGGATCTTATGAATAATTTTGAAAAAAAAATAAAAAAAGTTTAGCATTAAAGTCCTTCAAGCAGACCACACCAGGCCACACCACCAGGCAGCAATGGGTCTCAACTCCAATCCACGTCAAACTCAACCTTTAGCTGCTTGTTGTCATCAACACCTTGATCTGATTGTTCTCATGCCGCCTTGGTCTCACTGTTCTCACCGTCACCTTGGTCTCACTGTTCTCACCACCGCCTCAGTCTGATTGTTCTCACCGCCACCTCGAACTGACTGGTCACACCACCACCTCGGTCTTACTGTTCTCACCGCTGTCTCAGTCTGACTGTTCTCACCGCTGTCTCAGCCTGACCGTTGTCACCACCACCTCCATCTGACTGCTTACACCGCACCTCAGTCAAACTGTTCTCACCATAGCCTCAGTCTGACTGCTCACACAGCCGCCTTGGTCTGACTATTCTCACCATCACTTCAGTCTGACTGTCTGCACTGCTGCCTTGGTCTGACTTTCTTCACTGCTGCCCCGATCTGCTTGTTCTCACCATTGCCCTGGTTTGCCTGTTCTCGCTGTCACCCCGGTCTGACTGTCCTCACCTCTGCCTTGGTCTGACTGTTCTCACAGCCACCTCAGTTCGACTGTTCCCACTGATGCTTTGTCTGACTGTTCTTACTGCTGCCTCAGTCTGACTGTTCTCACTGCTGCCTCGATCTGACTGTTCTCACTGCTGCCTCGACCTGACTATTCTCACTGCAGCCTCGACCTGACTATTCTCACTGCAGCCTCAGTCTGACTGTTCTCACTGCCACCTCAGTCTGGCTGTTCTCATCACTGCCTCAGTCTGACTGTTCCCACTGCTGCCTCAGTCTGACTGTTCTCACTGCTGCCTCAGTCTGACTGTTCTCACTGCCGCATCTATCTGATTGTTCTCACTGCTGCTTTAGTCTGACTGTTCTCACTGCTGCCTCAATCTGACTGTTCTCACTGCATCCCCAGTCTGCCTGTTCTGCCACCTTTGTCTGACTGTTCCTACTACTGCATCTGTCTGCCTGTTCTCACTGCTGCTTCAGTCTGACTGTTCTCACGTCCACCATGGTCTGACATTTCCCATCACCCGCTTCTGTCTGACATTTCTCACTGCTTCCTCAGTCTGACATTTCTCACTGCTTCCTCAGTCTGACTGTTCTCACTACCGCCTCTGCCTGACTGTTCTCACTGCTGTGTCTATCTGATTGTTCCCAATGCTGCCTCTGCCTGACTGTTCTCACTTTCACCTTGGTCTGACTGTTCCCATCACTGCTTCTGTCTGACTGTTCTCACTGCTGCCTCAGTCTGACTGTTCTCACCACCGCCTTGGTCTGACTATTCTCACTGCTGCCTCAGTCTGACTGTTCTCACCGCTGCCGGAGATGCTAGGAGACCTCACCCTCTGACACATTGGGCTCGCTTGTTCTGCAATTACTTGACTCCAATGTGCAGAGCTCGCTCTCGTCTGCATTGATTTCCTCTGCATAGCACAAGCTTGCTCTTCACAGAAAGTAAGGAGATTAAAGTAAGAACAAAAAGAACAGTGAGAGAAGAGAAAAAAAAAGTGAAAACAGGCAGAGAAGAAAACCTCCGGGCAGGAGACTGCACGCTGTGCTGCTACTCCACCGCCATCTTTAGTGTTGCTGCAAGCAATTGGAATGTTTCAGATGACAAACATGAAGAAACTAAAAATATTAATTGCATTATAAACAATGTCTCCGGAAGAAGCGCTGTGCAAGCTGTGCATAATTTGGCATCATTAATTTAAACCAGGTATTGAGGGATAATGAACTTAAACAATCTACTTGTGTACTCTCAACAAAACAAAACAAGTAGAGGGTACATTGATCATACAGAGAAATTGTTACCTACGTCCTACATTTTGTAAATCTTTGTCAACCCATTTTTAGAGGAGTAGAAATCCCCAAGGTAATGCTAAATTCAAACAGTTCATTAGCGTTTGCGAGCAATATTGAGTCTGAATCTTATAAAAAATTGGGACACAGTAATTTAACATGAGTAGGGTGCCTCACGAACTAAATGTAAAAGTTCCAGAAAATAATGGAAAGAAGTGTGTCATGCCATTTGTTCTGTTGTGTTAATTTTTTTGGGAGAGACATTAGCATCAACCATCCTACCTAGGCTGGTTAAAGTTCATTCTCATCATTCAGTCTGGAATTACATTTACAGAGTTGCTTAATTTGTGAGAGTTATACCCACTTTTATGGGGGACGTTTTAAACTGAAAGACAATAGCAAGGGTGAGTTGGTTGATATGATTTGCAGTTCTCACATGATTCTTAACCTGGGATGTCACAATAGCCTCTTAAAACTTGGAGTCTCCACTTCAGCTGTCTCAAATTCATCTGCTTCTTTCCTAAATCTTTTAATCTAGACTTTTCTTTTCTTTCCAGTGTTACCACTTTAGGGCCTTGTGAAGCTGTCCATGCTCCTCACAAAAGAAGGAGTTAACTACCTCTGTTAAGATTCAATAAGAAACTCCATATTTTGGGGGAGCTTGTTATTAAAACTAAGGCAACAATAGTCTTTTTTTTGTGGCTTTTCATTCTTGTGGTTAGGCACAGGGGATCAATGTAATAACAGACATTTAACTTGCGAATATGATCTTTCCAACAGGAGGTGAAATTTCATTAAATAAAACATCCTCTGTATAGCAAAAAGATGGGTTCATCAGTTTATACAGTATTTTTGCTTGCCTCATGCGACCACAGTCATGAGCTACCTGCACTGAAGTATCAACTGAGGATCATGTCACTTTAATCAACAGGAAGTGATACCACAAAATGTCTATAATTTTCAGAAGTTCGATCCTGTGTGTTATGATAATTCATTGTAATAGAGTCACAATCACTTGGTTCTTTGTCATTCCATAGCAAGTTGCTTATTCAGCAAGGAAGAGAAAGAATTGATTGAATCCTGGCAGAGATGGCTTATCTGCTGAAGCCATAGCTCATGAAATAGTGTCTAATGGCGTCATAAAATGGTGTCTAATAACAGTGTCATAAAATGGTGTCTAATAGTGTCATAAAATGGTGTCTAAGGGTGTCATAAAATGGTGTCTATTGGTATCATAAAATGGTGTCTAATTATCATGATGCCACATAGAAAAGGCCCAAATGCATCAATAGAGTGGTAAAATAAGTGGTGGAGACAATTAATCATATACACTTCTGGTGCCTGGACAGGTTTGGAAGCATCTGTCACACTGCTTCAAATAAAATGGAGAAGATTATAGTTGATCCACTATACATTGCAAAATTTCACTCCGAAGGAATGGATAACTTTGGGCTTCAATAGACAAATCACCTGTGGAACTGGGGAAACTGAACCTGGTGGAATCCCTCACAAAGGCACAACGCTGAAGCCAGAAATTGAATAATGGCTCAGAACATTGATAATTTCTGCACCCTGCCACCCAATACCCATCAGTAACCTCTTCCTTCAAAACCCAACACTCAGCCCTCGCTAATACTTCACCAGAAGAATGCAGAGGAATTGGAAAATTTTGCTCTGGAATGCCAGGCAAGATTATAATTGGAACAACTGAGCTACTTTAAAGGAAATGTTGGGAGATCTATGGGGCAAGAGCGGATATGAAAAAATAATTGGATAGTTTGTTTAAATAACCAGTACGGGCATAATGGGTCAAATGACATTCTTTTGTGCTATCAGATTTGTTGATTTTATTTATTCAGCGAACTGTGATTTGTATTTTAACACTCTAAAATACAAAGGCAGTCAGAAAGAAAACTACAGCAAATAACTATTGTGAAGTTAGATTTACCAGTCCTTAGGACTGCATTAGTACATGGACTCTACTGCGACATGGGAGGGCTCCTGCAGAAATATAATTGAATAAATTGAGAACTGTCCTGAAGAAAATATTGTTAGCTGATAGTTGCTTGTGCTTCTTCTGCAGCCCAAGGCAATGTCCTAGTCCTTTCATCTGGCTGATCTCCCTGTTCTGTGTTGCATAAAGGATCAGCAGGAAGCCCACATAAAGAACCACAATCTCTTTCATCCCTGCAATCAAAAGGATTGTTTCAAAAATTAACACATGCTTATTAAAAAAATACCTTTCTCAAGAGAGGAAGTAAGTTCCAAATGATCAACTCAGAAACAAAAAAAAACACTCCTTTACTAATTCTTAGGACTAAATTAGAAACAAATCAAAGTACAAAATGACAGTTTTGTATACATTTTTAGATTTTAAATGAAAGTGTACCAGCTGTTAGAGGATTTGTTTTAATTGCACAGAGCATCATTGATCGGGTCTCATTTCATCAAAAATGGATCGGGAAAGGTATTGTGCATAAAAGATGTGGTGAATATTTTAAACATACTTTCTAAAAATTGTTATTCATGCATTTGAAAATGTGGGCTGCATTGTTTTTGAATTAATTGCATTTGATTAATACATTGCCAGACAGTTCAAAGAAGACAATAATCACATCAGTTTATTTGATTTTCATGAGGCAGCATCTATTTGTTTGCCTATGTGTAAGATGTGCTTCTAAGTTATTAAAAACTAAATAACACCTTTTTTTGTCAACGTCTCAAAATGTACTTTATTTAAACATAGTTTTGTTTATACAGTAATTTAATATATTATTATGGAATAACATTATAGGGTCTATTTTCAAATTGCAGCAATGTAGGAATATGAGAAAAGGAATAAAATATGGAAAAAGTATGGCTGTTCAGCCCATCAAGACTGTTTGGTATTTAATTAGAGTGTGGGTTTGTTCTAAAATCCCTTGATACTGATACTTAACAAAAAAATCTGTCAATTTCACTCTACAAAGCTCCAATTGACAAGGAATCCGCAACCTTTATCAGTTAGATAATCACAGATTTCTACTGCTTCTGTCTGAAAATGTGCTTTGTTCAGACCTGCTCCCATAAACTGCCCAGTTCTAGTATTAAAGTTATAACTACTTAGCCTTGATATCTTCATAAGATGAAATAGGCACCTTGAATCTACAGTATAAGATTTTAATTATCCTGATCTTGCTATTCCTTAATCTTCTATTTTCAAGGGAATATTAGGGAAGTTTATGTAAGCTGGACTCGTAATTTAACCCTTTCAACCTTGGTATAATTGTGCAATTATTGTAACAAAATAATTATTTTTTAGTACATGTGCACATCAGATTCATGTGGGCAATATCTAAGAAATCATGTGGCACTTAGCCTTAATTTGGTGATACTAGTTCAGACCATATATTGAAAACAATACTAAATTCAATAGCATTGGAAGAATTCAGGCATCAGAAGATGTCCTATTAAATGAGAAGATCAAGAAGTTAAAGTTAAAATTTTCTGCTCGTAGACTCAAAACTAAAATCAATTTATATACATGATATTGTGTACCTCCCCATTAGTTACACACTAAACATAACAGAAAATGTTGGACGCTGTTGCATTAAGGTGTAAGGGATTTTGTTCTAATAGGGTGATTATTCAAAATATTGCCAAACCAAACTCTATGGTACTGAAAAATTCATTTGAGAGATTTATTGTTTCAAAATTTAATTAGTTGTAGAGATTCTGAAAAAAAAGAACTTGCTTTTACATTTTCTGCCTGCCTTTTGAATCTTTTTAAAAATCCACCTTCAATTTGTTTTTGGTATACTATTCAATCTAATTTCAAATGCCTGTTTTTAAACTTGCAGTTTTAGAATCTGCAAACTTCAATGAGGATTCTTCAATCTGATTGGTAGAGGAATCATTTTGTTTCTTTTCCCTCCCATGCCGCTGTTGGAAGCATTGCGTTGGGTCAATCATCTGGTGATGGCTCAGTCACAAACATTTAGTTCTGTCAAACACTGGTACTGGCATACAGAAACAAAAACCTCACAAATATTCGCTGAAATAATTCTAATCACTTCTGGCATGGCCCATTTGGCAGTCTCTGACTACAAATATACAACACAGACACATCATGCTGTGCTTGCACTGAGTTGGCAATTTAGATAAATGTGAGATGTTGCATTTTGGAAAGGCAAATCAGGGCAGGACCTATACACTTAGATTAGATTCCCTAAGTGTGTAAACAGACCCTTTGGCCCAACTAGCCCACACCGACCCTCCGAAGAGTAACCCACCCAGATCCATTTCCCTCTCATTAATGCACCTAACCTATGGGCAATTTAGCATGGCCAATTCACCTGCCCTGGACTGTGGGAGGAAACACATGCAGACACGGGGAGAATGTATAAACTCCACACAGACAGTCACCCAAGGCTGGAACCGAACTTGGGACCCTGGTGCTGTGAGGCAGCAGTGCTAACCACTGAGCCATCATGTTGCCCCTCTTAATGGTAGTGTCTTGTAGCAGTTTGCTGAATGAAGAGTCCTTAGGGCACAGGTTCATAGTTCCTTGAAAGTGGAATCACATACAGAGAAGATAGTGAAGAAGGCATTTGGTGCACTTGCTTTTATTGGTAAGTGCAGATCAGTTTAGGATATATGGTTGCCATGAATGTGTTGGACCAAAGGGTCTGTTTTTGTACTGTACAACTCTATGCCTTTATGACTCTACAGTGAATCAAAGAGCATCTAAATTTGATTTGATGCACATATAGCCATTTTGGATCTCGCAGGTCTTGTTAATGCCCCCTCTTAACCATAACCATTCAAATATGCATTCAACTGCATAAGGGTTGGTCGTATTTCAGAAAGGCATTATAATCTTCAAGACAGCTAAATGACATCACAAATTTGATGCTCTGATATAAAGTATGTTCACTTTGCACCTTGCACATTCAGACTGCTAGCCATTCAGATTTCCAGCCAACTATATACATTGTGTAATGGTATAACAAGTAACCATATAACCCAGACTATTTGCAAGCATCAGTTGTCATATCAGTGTGCATAGTTAGTTGTTAATAAATGGAAACCTTTTTCAATAACTATCTGAATCTCCGTAGTATGTTTTACATGGATAACAAATAGGATACTGCATCACACCATGCTGACAACAATTGGACACGACAATCCAATTACAGCTATTTGGTACCAGAGACTAAAAGGTGATGGCAGCAGTGGCAATGTACAAATTTATTTCCCAAAAATCATCTGTTTAAGTTCAAAATTGAAATTCATATTTAACACTCAAGACTGAGGGGTACAAAATGTACAAATTCCTGTTGACTTCACTGTTAGAACAGTGGACTCATTTTCTGCATTTCACACCATCATTTATGTCTCTATTGTTCCTTTACCATCATTAGTCTTTTGCTCTGGACACTCTCAAATCTTTTCCACTCACTCTTCCACACCCTTTGTTTACAGCATGAAAACACCATGCCCAACCACTTTTAGTTTAGAAAAAGCGTCATACTGGCCTCAAACATTTAACTCTGTTTCTCTCTCCACAGATGCTGCCAGTCCTGCTGAGTTTTTCCAGCCCATTCTGTTTTTATTACCTGGAGGGGAAAGGTGAAGTCAACATAGTTGTCCCAGACTATAAGGGTACTTTCTCATTAGAGAGAGTTGATTGATAGTGGTTTGAATTAAGGGTCACCACGCCTCAGGTGAAGGAACAGGTTGAGAAGGAAAATCACCCATAATAATCTCTGCCAGCACGGGAACTGAATCCACATTGTTAACAGCAATTTGCATTGAGGACTTGTTGTCCAGCCAACTGAGCTAATTGATCCTCAGCTGAAGGTGTACAACCTGTCTTGTGAAAAAACAAACATAAAGAGGAACAGTTATGAGTACAGTTTCTCTCTCAACAGAAAGGAAAGCCAAGGTGTGTCTGATTTCAAAAGTATCAGTTTCCAAGAGGCCCAGAACAGCTTTGATATGGAAAGAATTAATCGTAGAATGATGTACAACCCAAACGGTTAGAAAAAATATATTCTGCATATCACTAATACTGTGTACAGTTGTCAGTCACATTTTATATTCTATATTTTATATTCTTCAGAAATGCTGAAGAAACAGGAAAATGGTACATTTGGCATGACATTGATACTTTTAGTGGTATGCACACCACGCATAGGCATGGATCAGCTTTTTATTTTTGAAAAAATGGCATGAAAGAAATAAAACTAACAACGTCTAAAGGGGCAGCAAGGAAACAAAAAGGCTGAAGGCAACTAAATGGCTAAATTGCATTGCAGTACAGACCCTCTGTACACTAGCAATTTTTAATGAGCACAAAGCTGCATAGTAAGGATAGAAAACAAATATTTGACCATGGATTGACACTGTAGTGACTGTAATGAGGTCAGCCAGGTGAACCTCATAGAAAAGGAGTTCCTTAATTGGGGCTGTTAATCTGCTCCAATCAGGGAGTACTGGCCGACAGATTTAAACAGGCTTGTTGGCCAAACTGGCCATAAACAGGTCCAGGCAGCGGGCCGTGGAGGGGGTCGTTAGGGCCGACTGCCTGCCCCTCTTCCGCGGTTACGTTAGGGCCCGGGTGTCCTTGGAGAAGGAGCACGCGGTGTCCACCAACACCCTGGAGTTGTTCAGGGAGAGGTGGGTGCCGCAGGGAGTGGAGTGCATCATTTCCCCCTCCAACTCTATTTTGATTTAGTCCCTGCCCTCCCCTTCACTGTTTTGATCACACAGCATTGCCCTTTGATGTGAAGGGCACTGCTCGTCACAGGCCACTCGGGTGTTTTCCTACTTTTCCTGGTGGTGGAAATTAAATAAAGATTTGTGCACTTTATGTCTCTCACTGTGTCTCACAGCTGCACACACACACACACACACCATGGGTGCTGGGAAAAAAATAAGCACTACCGCAGTTAGGCGGTAGTGTGGGGGTAAAAAAAAAGAAAAAAAAGAAGAAAAAAAAAAATTAAACAGGCTTGTAAGCTGGAAGGTGGGTAGGCTGTCCAAACTGCTGTCACCCTGGGTGGGTACTGGGGTGGGCTGTCCTAGAGGTGTGTGAGGGCGGACTGAGAACTGGAAGGGGCACAGGGTGGACCGAGAACCGGAAGGTGGGTAGGGGCGGGCTGCCTTAGAGTGGTCGAAAGGTGGGAGGGGTGGGGGCTTGCTGGGTCTGTATTGTCTGCACTTCTGAATGTAACCGTATTGTTTAATGTACAAATGTCATTGTCACTGTCTTGTTAAATGTAGAACTGGGATTTGAGGCTTGTCCTCATCTCCCTGTAAAATGGTCAAACGGTAGGGTTTGGGGCCTAGCTTTGCTGCTCCGCTCCCTTGTAAAATTGCTGTCTATTGTACAGCTGTAAATGTTTATTGTAAACTGTTTTGTAATTTGTTTAATAAAATAAAAAAATATATAATCAGGAAAAAAAAATTAAACAGGCTTGTAAGCTGGAAGGTGGGTAGGCTGTCCAAACTGCTGTCACCCTGGGTGGGTACTGGGGTGGGCTGTCCTAGAGGTGTGTGAGGGCGGACTGAGAACTGGAAGGGGCACAGGGTGGACCGAGAACCGGAAGGTGGGTAGGGGCGGGCTGCCTTAGAGTGGTCGAAAGGTGGGAGGGGTGGGGGCTTGTTGGGTCTGCATTGTCTGCACTTCTGTATGTAACTGTATTGTTTAATGTACAAATGTCATTGTCACTGTCTTGTTAAATGTGGAACTGGGATTTGAGGGTTGTCCTCATCTCCCTGTAAAATGGTCAAACGGTAGGGTTTGGGGCCTAGCTTTGCTGCTCCCCTCCCTTGCAAAATTGCTGTCTCTTGTACAGCTGTAAATGTTTACTGTAAACTGTTTTGTAATTTGTTTAATAAAATGAAATTAAACAGGATTGTAAGCCGGAAGGTGGGTAGGCCGTCCAAACCGCTGTCACCCTGGGCGGGTACCAGGGCGGGCTGTCCTAGAGGTGGTTAAAAGTTGTGTGAGGGCGTACCGAGAACTGGAAGGGGCACGGGGTGGACCCAGAACTGGAAGGTGGGTAGGGGCGGGCTGCCTTAGAGTGGTCGAAAGGTGGGAGGGGTGGGGGCTTGCTGGGTCTGTATTGTCTGCACTTTTGTATGTAACCGTATTGTTTAATGTACAAATGTCATTGTTGATGTCTCTTTATATTTTTGTGAAACTGGGATTTGAGGTTTATCCTCATGTCCCTGTAAACTGTTTGAATGGTAGGGTTTGGGGCCTGGCTTTGCTCCTCTCCCTTGTAAAATTGCTGTCTCTTGTATGCAGCTGTAAATGTAACTGTTTGTTGTAAACTGTTTTTGCAATTTGGTTAAAAAAAAACAGGGAAAAAAAGAATTAAACAGGCTTGTCAAATATCCTGTTCATTCTGAGAACTGGTTCTGAGGGATCTAGGTCAGCGTCACAACCTCTCCACATGGAACTAAATGATGACTTGGTGATGGGATACCGGCCTCTGTGGAGTTATTTTAAGCACTTCAGGGATATTCTACTTGAGTTTCAGTTATTCAAAGAATCAAACTTTCACTTCTTAGATTAGCTGATGGATAATAAAGTGAGTCAAACTTTTTACCCCTTTGAAAAAGATTGAGAAGTATAAAATATTCCAGCATGTATTCTGATGTCTGCAAAATTTCTGCATAAAACTTCTAATTTTACAAAATTGGTTTATTATGCAAATCAACTTCAGCTACACAGGTTTGAGAGGATGTCCTACCACTAACAATTAAGAAACAAATAAGAAACAATTGACTGATTCATAGGCATATATTATAACACAAAGTTATAGAATCTGATTTTACCAAAGCTAACGTAACTAACATGCTTAGAGAACTGATTGTCGCCCATACACCTATTTAATTTACATCAAAATTCTGTACAAGATTTGAACTGTCACACACATCAAAAAAGTGTCCAGAATTTTTTGAGGGAAATAACTTAAACTGATTGGCCTAATTCAAATGTGTTTTGTCACTTCCAGGCAACCCAGCTGATCTAGCTTTCGATCAAGTGTTACATTGTAACCTTATTCAGAACACTCGGTGCTATGCCAGGTAGTTCTGCTCGTTTTTAATTCTCTTAAAGGTACAGTACACTCAAATTTTCATACCACCTGCTCCCCATTCCCAAATCAAGTCAGCACTTGAATGCCAGTGGGCGGTTTGTTTGGCTGCTGTTAGTGTAGTAATTATGCTCACTGTTTCTTCTTCCTTTACCTCAAAATCTGGCTAATATCATTATCATGTCATTGAAAGTAGGAACCATTGTCTCACACATGTTCTCATGAAATTGAGAAGCCTTAAATGGATAAAACTTCTTTCTATCTATGAGCATCGATAATGTTGTCATTGAGCAATGCTTGCAAAGCCTCTACTTTATTATTAATATAATGGAGTTTTCTGGACAAACTGGCTTGCATTTCTCACAATTTAGAATAATACTCATGAAACTTGCATTAAGGTAACATCAATAAAGACTAGCCATATACAAAATGTGTTCAATTTCCTGTTGGCTTTCTTTTGAACTCAGCAGTAATAATGCTGATCCAGAGTATACAAAATTCTTCCATTCTAATGAATTTGTCAACACAAGCATACACTGCATAAAGTTGCATTTCCTCCCTTACTGAAGCACTATTATACTAATGGCTATAAAATGGAAGCTTCAATTATACTTCCATTTACTTGGAAATTTGTTGCAATAGAAGCAATTTTTGAATGAACAGCCATGCGTTATAAAAAGTATAAGACTGGAGGAAACCAAAAAAAATTAATTGCTTCCATACAGCATGCATATCTATTCTAACCCACCTACAAAATGATCAAACAGAAGTAGCTACCTGACTTGTACGTTTTCTACAATTAGATTTGAAGGAGTTCTTTAATGCACTCAAGTGAAATTGTACCTAAGCCCCTAGTGAACGGACACCAATCTTCATGAATTTGGTCCAAATTGTATTGTATTTCCAAAGAAATAAAATGTTACAATGCAATATAAATAGTTAAGCTTGTTGGAATAGGAACATAGGAATATATAGAACTGAAAGAGAAGACTGAGATTCATCTGTCCATTCTGAAGGAATAGTCTCCACTGCTTATTAGCTAATTACTTAACCAAATTTCGACCCAGTTCCCTCTTCAATTCACCATGCAGATAGTGTTCTTAGACATTGATGCTTCTTAAAATATTTAAAATTCATTGCTTGACAAATTTAATTTTCTATTATCAGCTTTATTCTGTGCTTTCACTGTTTTCACAATGGTTTGCTGTCATGACAAATTATAATTTATTCTTATTTATTATGATTAATTATTGCTATATTTGGACTGATGTGATAAAATGCAGCTAAAAAGGCACAAATTTATTATTGTTAAATACGATTATTGTTACAGACTTACACTAATGTACTTAATAGCACATACACAAGCAATAGACTGTGTTGACATAGTTATGGGGGTGTAGGATTATAGTTTTCAGAGCTCTGAGGGACACTGATGAGGTGCTCTACTGTGCTGCTAACAATATAATTTAAACATTTTGTAACCCTTACTATTTTATCATCTTATTATTAAAGAGAGTCCCATTTACGAATGTCAGACTTATAAACGCTCACACTTATGGACACAACACCATACAGGAGTGTAATTTTAATCATCTAACACCGATACTTACAAATGGCTATTTTATATTGGTCTGCATTATGTTCTAAGTTGCTTGCAAAATGAGTTGTAAATAGACTCAAGACAAAACCCATTCGCAACCAAAGACTGCCTGTAGAGCAATTTTGAAGAATTCTAATTTTCCCTTGTTTCATATAAAAGGGAGACTTGTCATGTAATTTGGGAAGCCAGTTTCTGTGACTCCTTCTTGTGCAACATTCCAGAAGATAGCAAGGCACAGAATAACTATTTTTTGCTGAATAAAATATATTTTAGCAAATGAGCACTGAGAATTCAAATCTTATCCAAAATTAGATACGTGGTAAATTATCACTACAATCATCCCTTAATAAGATATATAGGAGAAAATGAGGACTGCAGCTGCTGGAGATCAGCATCATAAGCCCTTCATCATTCTTGATAAAGGGCTTATGGCCGAAACGTTGATTCTCCCACTGCACTGATGTTGCCTGTGCTTTTCCAGCATTACATTCTCAACCCTTAATAAGTTTTATGAAAATCTGAGCTATCTTCCCAAAGTGTTTGGAGCTGTGCTATACTTCGATCATCAAACAAACATTTAGCAAAATCTTTTTTGAAGAGGTAGCAGCTAACTTTAACTTTGGAAAGCAAAGTTTTGCAGTGTGCATCGTTGATAGTGGAAAGCTTTGAACTGTTTATTCACATTAGTTTAGTTTTGTCATTTATATACGCATAATATTAGATACATACATTATATAGAGCTAGAACTCTTAATAAATTATTCAGTATTTTTAGGAAAATTTGGTGACCTATGAATAATACGTATCAACTTCTCAATAGCAGGTGTCTATTTCCTACGTTTATGGGAGACTAGGAAAGGGCACTTCAGCTTACAGCCCCAAAAAGTAGAGGAAAGGGGATAGTGGTGACTGTACCAGTCATGGAGTGTCCAGGTAAAAGTAGTACATTACATTTGGAAAAGTGCAGTGTCACATGGTTAGCAATGCTCCATCGCAACACCAGGGACCTGGGTTTAATTCTAGTCTCAGTTGGCTGTCTATGTGGGGTTTCAGTGTCTGCATGGGTTTCATCCGAGTGTTCTGGCTTTCTACCATTGTCTAAATATGTGCAGGTTAGGTGGATTGGTCGTGTAAAAGAAAGATGTCTGTTGTGTTTAGGATGTCTAGGCTAGGTAGATTAGCCATGGTACATGTGGGGAAATTGTCGGGGAATGGGGTATGGGTGAGATGCTCTTCCATGTGGTCTCTGGATGTAAATATAGGTGGTAAAGTTTATAAGTTTGCAGATGGCACCAAAATTACATGTGTGGTGGACAGTAAAGAAGATTACCTCAGAGTACAATAGAATTTTGATCAGATAGACCAGTGGGTCGAGGAGTGGCAGATGGAGTTTACTTTAGATAAATATGAGGTGCTGCATTTTGGAAAGGCAAATCAGGGCAGGACTTATACACTTAGTGCTAAGGTCCTGGGGAGAGTTTCTAAACAAAGAGACCTTGATTCATAGTTCCTTGAAAGAGGAATCTCAATTAGATAGGATAGTGAAGACGGTGTTTAGTATGTTTTCCTTTATTGTTCAGAGCATTGGGACATCATGTTTGGCTGGACAAGGCATTGGTTAGGCCACTTTTGGATTATTGTGTGCAATTCTGGTCTCCCTCTATAGGAAGGATGTTGCAAAACCTGAAAGGACTCAGGCAAGATTTACAAGGATGTTGCCAGGGTTGGAGGGTTTGAGTTATAAGGAGAGGATGAATAGGCTGAGGCTGCTTTCCCTGGAGTGTCAGAGGCTGTGGGGTGATCTTATAGAGGTTTATAAAATCATGCGATGCATGAAAAGGGTAAATAGACAAGGTATTTTCCCTCAGTATGGGAAGCCCAGAACTAGAGGGCATAGGTTTAGGGTGAGAGGGAAAAGATTTAAAAGGGAACTAAGTGGCAATTTTTTCTCACAGAGGGTGGTGTGTGTATGGAATGAGCTGCCAGAGGAAGTGGTGGAGGCTGGTACAATTACAACATTTAAGAGGTATTGAGATGGATATATGAATAGGGAGGGTTTAGAGGGATATGGACCAAATGGTGACAAATGAGACTAGATTAATTTAGGACATCTGGTCAGCATTGATGAGTTGGATTGAAGGGTGCTGTACATCTCTATGACTCGATGGGCTCCTTCTGGACTGTAGGGATTCTGATTCTAGTGAAAGTTTGTCACGTTTTATTGGCCAGAATGGTTTGAAAAGTTGCATCTCTTTTTATTATATGTATTGTCAGAGAAATCAAACAATTAATAGAAAATTATCTAATGGAAAAGTGGAAGATTCTCAAAGGAGTCAGCATTGTGCTGAGGGAAATTATGAATTAAGTCCCATGCATAAAACATTTATTCAACCTGAATCTCTTCATATCACTCAAGATTTACTGAAGAAATATTTAGTAGAAAAGAACTACTAATTTCTTCTATTAAAATGCCACTAATGAAAGTTTGTTGGATGTTTCCCACTGTTCATAATTTTTTGCACTCACCATAAAAACTCTCAGCTTGAACACATACTAAAATGATCTACCTCTTTCCACTGTCAAATCCCTCTCCCGTGCATTAACAAAAATTGAGTGTGTTGATGTTATGTCAGCAAAACGGCATTGTTACACCAATCTACAAAGTATAGAGGGGGAACAGGCGGGGAATTTGGCGTTCTGCCTGCCACTTTGAAGTAAATAATTGATGAATAATTAACTAGATAAAAGCTTGTTAACAACCTAATCATCTGAAAATTTTCATTGCTCACATCATTTTTTTGTTGCAGATGTGCTGCAGATTTGAGCTTCAGCCTGTGTCTGAGCACACCAGTATGCAAAAATACTAGCATATATCTGAAAATGTGGGAAGCTGCTCACCAATATTCTGTCCAGACAGCACCTTCTAACCTATAACTACTCCCACTGGAAAGACGAAAATAGCAGGTGCTCGTGAACAGCACCAACTGAAAGATCCCCTCCAAGCCTCTCATTATCGTGATTTGGAAATATACCACTGTTTCTTGACTGTCACTGTGCGTCACTAACAGCATTATGAGTGTATCTACACCAATGGACCCAATGGTTCAAGCAGGCAGCTCACCATCACCTTCTCCATGACAATTTATGATGACTATAAATGCTGGCCCAACCAACAAAACTCACATCTCATCAATGAATTATAAAGACTTCTTCCCCTCAACAGTGAACAGCATTATCATTGTCTAATCCCCAACTTCATCATGAGGGGTTACCTTTGACAAGAACTTTAAATGGAGTAGCCACATAAATGCAATGATTGCAAGAGCAGTTTAGAGGCTACAGCAAAAAATGCCTCCAAAAGCCCTACAATCTTTCCAGTAGTTACAAACAAAAGTCAGTGTACATACTTTCCATGAGCCTGGATTAGTACAGCTCAAAAACTATTGCCATCAATCACCTTAAGAAGTTATTCTTTCTATCATCAACACACATTGGTAGCAGTGTGCGCTATTTAGAAGATGTGTTGAACTAACTTCTTCTTCCAAATCTACTAGCCCAACAAAGATGGGAATAGCCAGCATATGTAAACACCATCAGCTCCAAGTTCATAATTCCAGAGAAACGTCATACTTCTACAGAATTGTAAAAGCTAAATGCAAAACATACATCGAACACATCCTCCTCTGTTCCGACCTGCTTATAGATATCAGATAACTGAGAGGATGTAGCAAGGGAAATCTAAATTTTCCTGTCACTAGGAACATCTGCCACCTGTCAGAGTGTTATTTATAGCTACAATTCACTAGTAAGTCCCAGGACAGATAACGATTCCAACCACTTCTGGTAAATATTGGAGTAAAAATTGAATTAACAAATCATTTTTAAAAATCTGTAAATTATTCGGCAAGATTGAAGAGATACTTATTTATTGTTGTTCATCTCTTAGCATTGATTTTCCATGGAAATAAAAGCTAAAAAGAAAAGCCAGAGGAGGGGGAAATGGTTCTGCGGGAAGGAAAGGTTTTCAAAAATGAATTTAAAGCTGCACCTGAGATTCTACAAGAGACTTTTCACACTTAGAATAGCTCAGAAATTAAGTGATTGCTCCAACCATTTGTTTCTACTGCTAAAGTACAATGGCCACTCACTTGCAAGTTGTGGGTTACAGGCTTTGAATAACAAGAATAACAAGATTTCACCATCACTGATGACAAAGTTGCTATTTATCTAATAGAAGAAATTTTCAGATAATGTCGATGATAAATAACACTCTGACAGGTGGCGTATGTTCCTGATTTTTCTTGCTACATCCATTCAGTTTAGTTATCTACTACCAGTAAGCAGGTGGGGATGTGATCATTGCATCTTACGTATTGGGCTTTTACAGTTCAATGGGCATCAGGTATTAAACAGGTTTCCCTAGAATTATGAGTGTGTTTAGTGTTTACTTTCTAGTAAACTTAGACTTCCAAAGTAAATAGTTTTCACAAAACTTACATAGTCCATAAGACCATAAGACATAGGAGTGGAAGTAAGGCCATTCGGCCCACCGAATCCACTCCGCCATTCAATCATGGCTGATGGGCATTTCAACTCCACTTACCAGCATTCTCCCCGTAGCCGTTAATTCCTTGTGATATCAAAAATTTATCAATCTCTGCCTTGAAGACATTTAGCATCCCGGCCTCCACTGCACTCTGCGGCAATGAATTCCACAGGCCCACCATTCTCTGGCTGAAGAAATGTTTCCGCATTTCTGTTCTGAATTCACCCCCTCTAATTCTAAGGCTGTGTCCACGGGTCTAAGTCTCCTCGCCTAACGGAAACAATTTCCTAGCGTCCAGCCTTTCCATGCCATGTATTATCTTGTAAGTTTCTATTAGATCTCCCCTTAATCTTCTAAACTCCAATGAATACAATCCCAGGATCCTCAGCCGTTCCTCGTATGTTAGACCTACCATTCCAGGGATCATCCATGTGAATCTCCGCTGGACACGGTCCAGTGCCAGTATGTCCTTCCTGAGGTGTGAGGACCAAAACTGGACACAGTACTCCAAATGGGGCCGAATCAGAGCTTTATAAAATCTCAGTAGCACAACGGTGCTTTTATATTCCAACCCTCTTGAGATAAATGACAACATTGCATTCACTTTCTTAATCATGGACTCAACCTGTATATTTACCTTTAGAGAATCCTCGACTAGCACTCCCAGATCCCTTTGTACTTTGGCTTTACGAATTTTCTCACCGTTTAGAAAGTAGTCCATGCTTGTATTCTTTTTTCCAAAGTGCAAGACCTCAGATTTGCTCACATTGAATTCCATCAGCCATTTCCTGGACCACTCTCCCAAACTATTTAGATCCTTCTGCAGCCTCCCCACTTCCTCAGTACTACCTGTCTGTCCACCTAACTTTGTATCATTGGCAAACTTCGCTTGAATGCCCCCAGTCTCTTCATCCAGATCATTAATATATCATGAGAACAGCTGCGGCCCCAACACTGAACCCTGTGGGACACTGTTTGTCAACGGCTGCCATTCCGAAAAAGAACCTTTTATCCCAACTCTCTGCCTTCAGTCAGACAGCCAATCCTCAATCCATACCAGTAGCTCACCTCGAACACCATGGGCCCTCACCTTGCTCAGCAGCCTCCCGTGTGGCACCTTATCAAAGGCTTTTTGAAAGTCCAGATAGACCACACTAACCTACTTGTCACGTCTTCAAAGAATTCCAACAGGTTTGTCAGGCATGACCTCCCCTTGCTAAATCCATGTTGACTTGTTCTAATTCGACTCTGCTCTTCCAAGAATTTAGAAACCTCATCCTTAATGATGGATTCTAGAATTTTACCAACAACCGAGGTTAGGCTTATTGGCCTGTAATTTTCCATCTGTTGTCTTGATCCTTTCTTGAACAAGGGGGTTACAACAGTGATCTTCCAATCATCTGGGACTTACCCTGACTCCAGTGACTTTTGAAAGATCTCAACCAATGCCTCCGTTATTTCCTCAGCCACTTCCCTCAGAACTCTAGGATGTAGCCCTTTGGGGCCAGGAGATTTATCAATTTTAAAACATTTTAGCTTTTCTAGCACTTTCTCTTTTGTAATGGCAACCATACTCAACTCAGCCCCCTGACTCCCTTCAATTGTTGGGATATAACTCATGTCTTCCACTGTGAAGACTGAAGACATAGTCAACCAAAGATAAATATTACTAAAATGCTACTTTGGTAATTTGTTCCTAATGTTAGACTTAAGGCAACTTTGCTAATATTCCACAATTTATTTAAAGCCTTTTCAATTGGCATTTCTTTTCATGTTCTCTTTTTTTAACCTGCAGTCATTCAGGTCATTAATTAAACTTCTAATTACATTTCTTCAAATCATCAATCAATGCCACTCTGTTCTACTACTAATCTTCAAACCACTAACTAAATCATTTATCAAAGACCTGCTGGAGGATAGATGAAAACTTATCTAAATAGATTTCCCAATAGTATGACATTTTCTTTGTATTTTTCACTTAGATTTTTCTGAACAAATATACATAGTGGTGTCCTGTTTGAATTCAGTTCCATCCATTGGACCAAGACTATTTTTAAGCCTGCCAAATTCACATATGTGATTCTGCTCCTTATTACAATGGATGCTATACTCTCACACTATTTTGTGGTTACATCATTACTTTTTTCTTGCATTGGCTACAAGTTAAATCATTTTTCATTTTAGTATATAGAATACATTGCTGTTTTCAGCACTTAGTAATTTTCCACAATTTTGATAGATTTTGAGCAATCATATGTATTTTAATTTAGTCTTTTATATACAGTTTATCAGTTATTTTTCTGCTTTTGATGTTCCTGGTTGAGATGGAGATCCATCTTCCCATGAAGATGCACGTTTTTCCTTCTAGATCTCTTACAAAGAGTTCAGGAAACTGATTATTTGTACTTACAACGATAAGACATTAGTGCAATATGAGATAAAGCATTTGTTGCAGCTCTTTGCAGACTTTGGACAACAACATTTATTTATTTATTTAACCAAGCACATTATTTAAAAGTGCAAGCTGACAAAATTGGCATCGATACAAAGAATGAGACATTGAATGTTATGGACTAGACCAGACCACTCAAAACATTCTTAAGCCCGCAGCCCTAGACCTAAACTTTGCAATTTGTTTCAGGAAATGTACAGTGAAAATTATCTGGAGTAAGATAGCTGGGTAGACTACAAGATATTAAAACAGACAAAAAATTTATTCACTAAATTACACAATGAAATACAAAGAACAGTATAAAGAACCCCTACAGAACTCCATCTATCCAGCTGGACTTAATTATGCTGTTCTGAATGCACACAACAGTCCCAATAAACAAACTCCCTTTAAAACCCAGAATAAATGGAACACATGCTTACAGGTTGAAGTTGAAAGACAGAAAAGAGAGAGAGTTTCCATCCAGCTCCCTGTTGAACTTCCCAGTTAAAGACTGAACTAAAACAGCTCAGCTCAGCTCAGCAAGAGAGCTGACCACTCCCCTCTCTTTATGCAGGTCATTGCTAAAACATGACCACTTTGGCCTGAAGTCTCACCTGTTTACATATAAACAAAAGGCCTCTCAAAATCCTTTTAATCTCTGTACCAAACCAAACTGATCGGAGTCTAGCCGGGTTTATTGCCCCTCTGAAAAAAATCATGGACAGAGTCTCCTCGAGCCAAGGAACAGCTTTTAGAGAAAAAAAGGGGCTAGTTTTGTGACACGAGGAAGATAACCAAAATCTTGGTTGAAGTGTTAAACCAAATGTCAGAATACTGAAAGCAATTTAAAAATAGGTTCTAATGACTTCTGAGGAAGGGTCACTGAACCTGAAACATTAACTCCAATTTCTCTCCACAGATGCTGCCAGACCTGTTGAAACTTTCCAGTAATTTCTATTTTTGTTTCTGATGAACAACTATTGAACTTGAAAAGCTTATCCAGTTTTCTCCTCACAGATACTGCCAGACCTGCTGAGATTCCCCAATAATTTCAGCTTTTGTCTCAGATTCCCCACATCCGCAGTTGTTTCTTTTTAATTGAAAATAGGTGAGCTTTGCATCTGTCCTAATTCAGTTTCTTCAAAAACTCAGCTAGACATGGAATTCTGATGTAGCTTAAATGGCTAAAATGAATAATTTAACATAAAGTGTTAAATGTGGTCACTGATGTAGGATGTCTTACAGGTAGTATACTGGATGCATTGAAGAGAGGTTATCATGATTTCATCAGTGTACCATATCATGTGATCTATCGAGATAAAGGTCTCAGTCTCCATTTTAACTTGAAGCATGGTACATGAAAGAAGCAAGCTGTTCTTGTAATGTGTGATGCATATGCATTATAATATCATTTGTTTTTGAGTTTTGAGCTTTGAATTTGAATGAGCTGCATATGGTTTTTCTGCCCTCTGGAAAGAGTTGAAGGAATGATGTGCAAATAATTCTATAGCCATGGTGATTTCTCTTAAAACTGGCAGAGATCTCCAAAAGGCCGAAAGCCCTTTGTTTCGTCTCCACGGATGCTGCCAGATCCATTTGGGTTTTGCCGGCAAATTCTGTTTTTGTTAGCCCCAAGTGGTCATTTTCTTTGGGAGAGTTTTTACCTTCACATTCACCATGAAATCTTGATGCTAGGGTGCATCAAAACTGTCCTGCAAAACAAAAAACCTACCCTGACTGCATAATTTCACATTACATACTGTACAGCTCATGGAAGGCACCAAAGTAGTCACTCTTGGATCTTAAAAGTGTCCAGTCTACTTTGTTAAAAATCACACAACACCAGGTTATAGTCCAACTTGTTTAATTGCCCACAACTACCTGATGAAGGAGCAGTGCTCCGACAGCCAGTGCTTCCAAATAAACCTGTTGGACTATAACCTGGTGTTGTGTGATTTTTAACTTTGTACACCCCGGTCTAACACCAGCATCTCCAAATTCAGTCTACTTCAGGTTACTCGACCAGGATAGGATATCTCAGAAGCTTAAACAACTGGTGAAGTTAGCAATTTCAGCCAGTTACTGTGCAATAGCAACATGAGAGTATTTACTAATAGAATGCTGCTGCCTATCACACAAATGATTAATATCGCTTATGAGTTTCAATGCCAATGTAATGGTAGGTATGCAGGCTGAATATTCAGGGGATTGTATCAGATAGTATGTTAGTTCATTGCTCAGGACAATGCCCTGACTTAAAAGACTCAACTTGCCTGATTTGAAGTTTAACATAACCTGCTGTTACCTGTCAATCACCATTAATAGGTAAACAAAATCACACAACAGTAGATTATAATCCAACAGGTTTATTTGGAAGCACTAGCTTTCGGGGCGCTGCTCCTTCATCAGGTGGTTGTGGAGTATAAGATCAAAGGACTCAGAATTTATAGCAAAAGTTTACAGTGTGATGTAATTGAAATTATATACAGAGGAACCTCAATTATCCTAATATCAATTATCCAATTTTGGATTATCCAAAGAAGATCTCAAGGTCTCGCAAAAACGTGACATCAAAGAGGTAAGTGTATTCGCTTACCTGTACTGAAGAAGATGTGATAATGCTGGCAAAATCAAAGAAACACAAGCACCTCAAGCATCAGCAACTGGATTTTTTTTAGGTAAGGATTATTTACACAGCCTTTTGCCAACTAATTGTTTTACAGGGTATTCCTGTCACTTTACTGGGCCCTTCATGAAAAAAAAGCTGAGAAAGAAAACGTATGCGCGTGGCTGTACTTCTGTCTTTCTATTGCAACACTGAGTTCCAAAAAACTGGCAAATGTTCTTGCAATTGTAAAAACTGTTCAGGACCTTGTTTAGTGGTGAGATTTCATCTTTATGGGATGGTAAGGATTTAGTCCTTCTCAGTTTAACCTGTAATTTGCAGAATGCAAAGATTAGTTTGCTTAAATACCATGCACATTAAAATTATAGATTTTAAACAAATTCTCCTATGGAGCACAACATTAGATCAGCATGACTTCCCTTGCTTAAGGTAAAATTGATTACCCGAATAATCAATTATATGAATGAAATAGTGCCCACCCATCTCATTCGGATAATAGAGGTTCCTCTGTATTGAAAAAGGCCTGGATTGTTTGTTAAGTCTCTTATCCTTTAGAATGAGCATGTTGGTTTCAGTTCTTTCATATGTAAATCCCAGAATTTTCTTAAAGTTACACACTCAAGTGAACTTTAACGTTGGTGCCATGTTGGCCCAGATAATGCATTAAAGGTGTGAAGTGCCCTGTGTGTGGGTGTCTGTTCAAACTGATTCTAATCTAAAAAAGGGGTTTATAGAATATTCCATGGATTCATGCAGTTTTTGAGTAAAATAAAATGTAATTCTGCAAGTACAAATTCATCCCATCTGGTGTGTGATTTTTAACTTTGTGCATCCCAGTCCAACACCAGCACCTCCAAATCATGACTACTATTAGTAGGTGCATTCTTCATAGCAACACCTCTACCAATCAAAGTCCTTTTTCCAACCAATTGGCACTCTCCTCTCATGCAGTATAAATGTTTTATTTTTAATTAAATTTGCATCTTGCAAAATGTCTTGATGTGAGCTTGGTGAAAGGCATCAAAAATGCTTCTTTTTAGCAGCACTTACAGTTGTAAGTTGTAATAATTATTTTGTGAGCCTAGAACAAGGAATCATTGAAATCTATAGCAACAATAAAGATTAATGATCAATATCATATTTGGAAGACAATGTCAATTTTTGGAAGCAAGTGCATCTCTTGTTTATAAAAACCTAACTATATTTTGCTTCATCTACTGAGTTTGTGGTGCAATGTAAATCACATTATAATCTGAACTCCAAGAATGACCTAATGCTTTGATCTTTCTGCGCAGTTCATGCAGATCAATAAAACCTAATGTTAAAAAGGATGGAAGCCTTTATAGCATCCAATGAATCCCCATTCAACCATTTCTTGCTAATAGAGGCGCAACTGAAAAGATAATTATCCCTAATGCAGGGTTACGACATCATATGATACTAAAGATGCCTAACATACATACCTTCATTCTTGTCGCTGCAGATAAAATTACATTTGCTCTCACAACGAATGTTGAAAAGTGAATAATATTTACAAATTTGTTGACGTATTTAGAATAAAGTGTCAGTCATGCCACCTATGTGCCCTCTTATCAATTCTGTTAACTTTTTCTCCAATGGAAACAATGGCCATTCAGCCCTTCGGGTCTGCTCACCAATCGATATGATCCTGGGCTGATCATTCAACCCAGTCCCTTCTCCATACCAACAACAAATACAGAGGTTGCTGGAATATCTCAGTAGGTCTGGCAGCATTTGTGGAGAAAGGTCCAAATTAATATTTTGGGTCCACTGATCCTTCTTTAGAACTGAAATCATCTCTATATCCTCTGATCCATTTGGTCCTAAGGAATATATCCAACTCCTTCTCGAAAACATTCAATGTTTTGGCCTCAACTGATTTCTGTGGCATAAGATTCCACCCTGACCCTAATCCTAACTCTCTGCTGAAAACATTTCTCCTCATTTCAGTGTAAACTGGCCTATCCAATATCCTTCGACCATGACTCAAGTTCTGGACTTACTGGTTATCAGGAACATCTTTTCTGCACATACCACCCTAGTCTTATTAGAATTTTACAGATCCCATGGAGATATTTTGTCATTCTTTGTGAATGTTGTGCAGTGAAGATGGTTGTAACTGATCCAATCTCTCAGGTTATGCTGAGGTGCTGTCCCACAGTGTGCAGCTACCTTGGAGAGAAGCTGCCCTATAAAGTCTTATGGCTTTTGAGATTTGGCCAGGCGACTCTGAAGATATTTGTGGCTCAGAGACCAAGAAATCATTAGTGTGATTTCTTGGTCCCAGACAGGTTCACCCTCCTCACTTGAACGTCAACAGAATTAAGGTGGCAGGTAAAGTTGAGTTGGAGGGGTCAGGCATGTCAGGAATGTCTAAGTGGATATTTCTGGAGACTTGTACATGCTTTTATCTCAGCTTGGGTTTCTACTGCTTCTGGCCTGTCTGTTTACAAGAGGGGGAGACTGAAAGTGAAGTCAAGTTAACTTTTCTGCATCTTGGCTTGATGTCAATGTTGAGACCAATATGCATAGGGATGGAGTACAATGCTCTGTTTACATATGAGAGATGCTGCATGTGTTGGACCTGACAACTCTGTTGGCAACATCCAGTGCATGGAGGTAGCTAGACACTTGCAAGACAGATGCAGAATAGTACAGAAAGGAGTATAGTGGGCTCCACTTAACTTTGCATCAGTTTGTCCAGTCCCTTCAGCTAAGTTGTCTGCTACATTTTTGTCAGATTTTGTATTTGATTGGTGAACACTACTGGACACTCTTCTGTCTGGGGCTCAGCAGGCGCTTAGTCTCCGGCAGTCCTCTCTAAGTGTCACCGGCCCGGGACTGATCCCTTCGGGATGACAACTATAAGGGTAACACTGGTGCCTGCAGGCAACCAGAGTGAGAATGAGTTGCAAGATGGGGTAGGCATTTGGACTTGTTAAGAATACATTCACAGTTACACTATTGAGAGAACCACACAGCATTTAACAATGGTTGCTGGAACATGGAGGTCTCAGCATCACCTTGAGTGGTTAGGGTTGTCTTTCAATTTGCCAAGGATTCTCTCCTCATATAATGTGACAAGATAACTGTTGGGCATCCAACCACGCACCTTGGCTTCTTCTGCTCTATTGTTGAATAAGCCAAAGGAAAGAATTGAGTGGCAGGAAAACAGATGGCACAGCTGTTAGTACCGGTGCATGTGGAGGAAATGTGGTGAGGTGTCCCCAATGAGAGAGTAGTCAGCACAGGGAGCCTGCAGTCTGGATGAATTGGGGTGGATGAGAGTGAGTGAGAGAAGATGCAGAATGCAATAGTGAGAGTGATAGGTCATGACACTCTGTAGGAGTTGTATGAAAGTCAGCAGAGCTACGGTGATTATAGGCAAACAGAGAGGAGATAGTGACACTCGCAGGGTACAGAAGGTCAATGACTTTCTTCCTGAATTGTTGAGCATTCCACAGGATATGTTTTCTATTTATTCTTTCAGGGGATGTGGGTGCCGATGGTTGGGCCAGCATTCATTGCCTATCCCTAAATGCTGAGAGGTCAGTTATAAGTTACATAGAGTCATAGAGATGTACAGTATGGAAACAAACCCTTCGGTCCAACTCATCCATGACGACCAGATATCCCAACCCAATCTAGTCCCACCTGCCAACACCCAGCCCATATCCCTCAAAACCCTTCCAATAGATATACCCATCCAGATGCCTTTCAAATGTTGTAATTGTACCAGCCTCCACCACTTCCTCTGGCAACCAATTCCACACATGCACCACCCTCTGCGTGAAAAAGTCACCCCTTAAGTCTCTTTTATATCTTGCTCTCTTACCGTAAACCTTTGCCCCCTAGTTTTGGACTCCCCCACCCCAGAGAAAAGACCTTGTCTATTTATCCTATCCATGCCCCTCATGATCTTATAAACCTCTATAAGGTCACCCCTCAGCCTCCAACGCTCTAAGGAAAACAGCCCTAGACTATTCAACCTCTCCCAATAACTCAAATCTCCAACTCTGGCAACATCCTTGTAAACCTTTTCTCAACCCTTTCAAGTTTCACAATATCTTTCCAATAGGAAGGAGACCAGAACTGCACACAATATTCCAAAAGTGGTCTAACCAATGTGCTGTACAGCTGCAACATGACCTCCTAACTCCTATACTCAATACTCTGACCAATAAAGGAAAGCATACTAAACACCTTCTTCACTATCCTATTTGCTTGCGACTCCACTTTCAAGGAGCTATGTTCCTGCACTCCAAGGTCTCTTTGTTCAGCAGCACTCACTATGACCTTGTTTTAATGTATAAGTCCTGCTAACCCAAACTGCAGCACCTTGCACTCATTTAAATTAAACTCCATCTGCCAGTCCTCAGCCTATTGGCTCATTTGATCAAGATCCTGTTGTAATCTGACGTAACCTTCATTCTGTCCACTACGCCTCCAATTTTGGTGTCATCTGCAAACTTACTAGCTACACTTCTTAAGCTCACATCCAAATCATTAATATAAATAACAAAAAGTAGTGGAATCAGCACTGATCCTCCTGGCGCTCTACTGGTCACAGACCTCCAATCTGAAAAACAACCCTCCACCGTCACCCTCTGTCTTCTACCTTTGTAACAGTTCCGTATCCAGATGGCTAGCCATGTACAGATTTCCTTCCCTAATAGGACATTAGTGATCCAAATGGGTTTTTACAAAGTTTACATGGTTGCCATTACTCTAGCTCTTCTATTAATTCAAATTCCACCTTTAGTCAAAGTCAGATTTGAGACTCGTTTCCTCAGGATATTAACTTGGGGCTTTGGGTTGCTTGTTGGCTAAGACAACTTCCTCACCTCCCCTCCCCTTTCCCTCAACTCACTCCCAAGACATGGCACTGACATAGATTACTACTGCAGTCCAGGCCAGCAAGCTCTCATGCAGAGGTCATCTCTGGCAGTCCTGAGTAAAGAAGACGTCTGTCTTCTCCACAACCTTGTTTACCAGCATTTCCCAGGTCCCTGGAAACAAATTGGAGTGTTAATTTGCCTCAGTTGGTCATCACCAGTGCAATTTTTCCCACACTGAAACTGCTGGGTAATTAGAGTCATAGAGTCACAGAGATGTACAGCCTGGAAACAGAGCCTTTGGTCCAACTCGTCCATGCCAACCAGATATCCTTGGTTAATCTACTCTCTTTTGCCAGCATTTGTCCCCTATCCCTCTAAACCCATCCTCTTCAAATTCCTGGCTGATGACATGTCTTCTGGTGCCCAGCTGGGGTTTATATATGGAACTGGTACATCTTAAAAGCCTCTGGAGTGGTGAGCCCATGACATTGTGAGTGAGGCAGCATAGATATATGGTCCATACATAATAAGGTTAGCAGCCAAATAAAGCATTAAAACAAAAACTCACCAGAGGTTACAGAAAACATCTTGCATGAAATTTCCTGAAATAGACACTTAGCTGATATTTTGTACATTTCTGCCCATGAATAGATCATTCCTCAATCTTTTATACAAAGGAATTCAAATTCTAAAATCTGTTATCATAGTTGTGTAGGGTAGTGAAAGAGCAACTATTATTAGACTAATAATCCAGAGATTGTGAATTTAAACCCGATTTGAAAATCTTGAATTCAGTTTTAAAAGTCTATAAATAAAAAACTAATACTAGTAAAATTGTTTAAAAGATTGTCAAGTACGAAAAAAAACACAAATTGCTTCATTAATATTTCAAACTTTCCATGCTGATTGAAATGTGACTTCAGTAGTACACCAGCATGGTTGACTTTTCACTGGCAAACAAATCAAACACAGCTTACAGGATTGGCAATGAATGTTCCTGCGGTTCCCACATTTTGGAAATGACATGTTTTGCAACAAAATTCAGTGAAACTGTTTTGCAACTGCTTAAAGTCTAAAATAATCTTTCTGGTAAAGGATGCAGGGAACTGAAAGCAATATTCCAAATAATAATTGATCAATGCCCTCTACAACTAACTTGATTTGCACATCCCCAAGAGATTAAATGTGTTTGATATTAATTTATAAAGCCCAAACAAGACGTGAAGTCAAGGATCTTACTGAGCCACTGATATTGTGAGGTTCAGAAGACATTCGGACTTCCCATTGGAGTTCACTAGATGTGAGAGATGAAGATTATAGTCCACTCCTGTTGTAGGGAGAAATATCAAGGAAGAGTCTTAAGTTCAATGTGATCTTTATTCCAAGCTCTATTATCACAGATGTGGGAAAGGCCAGAGACCACTCCAAATCTGGCTTTCATTTGGTGTGTAGTTGTCTTGTTGCTTACAGCTCAGGTCAGAAGGTCAATGACACTCTGATTTCCCCAGAAAAGTACAACATTTTTGTACCTTTCATGTTATAATGATTATATGCAACATTGATGTCCTTGTTAGCCATATCCTCCTAACCTAGACATACAATCCAGAATATGTGATCAATGATGGGCAATTCTATGGACAGCCCTATGTCCTCCAATGATCTCACGATGCCAGATGACTCCATTATCTATCTTAGGGATCTTATAATGCTTTAGACAGTTTTATTCCTTCCTAGCCATTTGCCAGCTGCACTGCATTTTTTTACCAAAAACCTAAATACTTGGGTTTTCACTCAGAACTCTTCCAAATTAGATTAGATTAGATTAGATTACTTACAGTGTGGAAACAGACCCTTCGGCCCAACAAGTCCACACCGACCCACCGAAGCGCAACCCACCCATACCCCTACATTTACCCCTTACCTAACACTATGGACAATTTAGCATGGCCAATTCACCTGACCCGCACATCTTTGGACTGTGGGAGGAAACCGGAGCACCCGGAGGAAACCCACGCAGACACGGGGAGAACGTGCCAACTCCACACAGTCAGTCGCCTGAGTCGGGAATTGAACCCGGGTCTCAGACGCTGTGAGACAGCAGTGCTAACCACTGTGTCACTGGGCGGCAAGGCCAGTAGGACAGATCATGGGGACGGTGCTGAGCTGGAAGTTTGGAACTGGGGTGAGGTGGAGGAAGGGGAAATGAGGAAGCTGGTGAAGTCCACATTGATGCCCTAGGGTTGAAGTGTTCCAAAGTGGAAAATGAGATGTTCTTCCTCCAGGCGTCGGGTGGTGAGGGAGTGGTGGTGAAGAAGGCCCAGGATCTCCATGTCCTTGGCTGAGTGGGAGGGGGGTGTTGAAATGTTGGTTGATTGGTGCGGGTGTCCTAGAGATGTTCCCTAAAGCGCTCTGCTAGGAGACATCCAGTCTATGTGTGATAGCAGACTCTCAGCAATGTGGTTGACTCTTACAACATGCAATGTACAATGTGGAATAAATGCTGGCCTAAACAGGGATGCCTACTAACAAATACAATCACAAGATAAATACAGACAATGATCATTTCCAAATTAGCAGAATCTAACAATCATCACTTACCATTCATTGGTAAAACACTCACTAAAATGCCTATGATCAACATCCTGGGTTTTATCATTAACCGGAATCTGAATTAGATCTGCCATTTAAATAATTCTTACAATGCAAGTCAGGAGCTGTGCATTCTCCAGTGAGTCATGCACTTCTTGACTCTACCAACCTTTAACATCATTCTCAAGGCAGAAGTCAGAAGTACGATGCAATAACCTCCAAATACTTGGATGAGTGTGGCCCCAATAATGCTCAAGAAGCTCAATATCATCCAGCAGAAACAGCCTTTGTAATTGGTACCCAACTGCCATTTAAACAATCAAACAACCTCTCCAACAGTGGTGTATCATTGATGCAGTGTCTATGATCTTCAAGGTGCACTGCAGCAATTCGAAGACTCCTTCACTAACACCTTTCAAACAAGGGCTTCTCTGCCTAGGAGGATAAATGCAGGACAGGCACTGAAAGGCATTAACTCCAAGTACCCTTTGAAGGCAAATCATCCTGACTTGTGAATATATTGCCTTTCATTCACTATCATTGTATTAGATTCCTGGAATTCTACCTAACAGCGCTGTGGAATATCACTATGACACAGGCAATTCAAGAAGGCAGCTTATTACCACGTTCCCTGGGGCAAGTACGGAAGATTAATAAATGCTGGAATTTCCAGGGACTACCATGATCACTACTCAATAAAACAAAGTCTTGGGATAATACAAAATTGGTGCAAATGTGTAACTGAAGTTTTTTGCTATCCTTTATTTCATCAAACTTAGTTATTGAGCTATGTGAATGGTGAAAAGACCAGGCTTGTTCAGCAAAAAAGTCATTTATTGTTCCATTTATTGTACAATCTATATTGCTACTTTTTTTTAAGTGTTGATGTAAATTATATGACTGAAAGCAGGATATTTGCATTTTAATTTGTGTTTGTCAACTCTCAATTTTACCTTCTTGGTTTGGGAATAATATTTAAGGTTATGTTTTGCCGGACCAAATATTCTGTTGCCTTTCTACAAATACTTTCCTATTACTAATATGTGACTAATAGCCTGAAATAACTGCAGTTATACACATAATGGTGTGCATTAAATCATGAGGAATACATCTGAACTAACATGTTATTTAACTTTGTTATCTGATTCAAAAAAATACGATTTTCCATTGACAAATTCTCTTATCATTTCTGGATTTGAAATCCACAAAATTGAGCTCCATAGCATCCATAATTTCAGAGGTCCAGATACAATTTTGACTGTAAAATGACTTCTATTCTATTCATCATGTGCACAACCCACGGCGAATGTCATATTGATAAGGGTCTTCACAGGAACATAACAAATACACACCAATTATAAGCAGAATTAGCAGACTGATACTGGTCAGGAAGTAAAGACCATTTAAAGTCAGCAGTGTCATTTTGCTGGTGTTCCCGTGCATTTCCTACCCTGAGGTAGAGATCCTAAGTTTGGAAGATCCTGTCTAAACAGTCTTGGTTGTGTTACTGTAGTGCACCCTGTAGATGGCACATTCTGCTGTTGCTGTACATCTTTCGTAAAAGGACTGAATATTGAAAATACTGAATCAATGGGTCAATCAAGCAGACTACTTTGTCCTGGATAGTGTACAGCTCTTGACGGTTGCTGGCGCTGTATTCATCTAGGCAAGTGAAGAACATTCCATCATAATCCTGACTCGTGCTCTTGTAGATGGTGAACAGGCACTGAGAATGCAGGAAATGACTTATTCACAGCAGAATTCCTAGTCTCAGATCTGCTCTTGTAGTCACTGCATTGAACTGGATGTTCTGGTCAATGGTGTCCCCTCAACCCTTAACATCCACCGAAAGATGAAGCAGGATCACTGGACCAGAAAAATTAACTCTGATTCTCTCCACAGATGCTGCCAGACCCGGTGAGATTTTCCAGCAGCTTTTGTTTTGATCCACGTCAGGATATTACTATTAAGGAATTTAACAATGGCAAAATTATCGAACATCAAGGGGTCATGGTTACATTGTCACATGTTGCAGTTTTTCACAAATCAGCCCAAGCCTGGCCATTGCCTAGATCTTGCTGGATTTGGACATACACCATTTCAATACCTGCGGAATTGTGAATAGTGCAGAACATTTCACAATCATTAGTAAGTATTTGCCCTTCTGACTCCATCGTTAAATCCTTTTCTTTAAACATAATTGAATCTTTTCAACACCCTTTATAAGTAAAAATAATCCTATCAAATGCTCGGGTTATTTGCAAAACTATATGCGTTTGCACTTAGGCAAGTTCCATCATATATGTCCTGTCAATAGGAAGTTCTTGATTTGAAAGAAAGGTATTTGCATTTCCTTTTGATCATGGAGAATCAGATTTACATATTTATGTTCCTTCTTAATTGCACAATATTGAATTTTCATAATTGGAGAGGTAAAATGTTAGAGTCAATTTGCATTATCAGTTCACTAAAATGAAAGAATAGAGAAAAGAAAACATTTTCATCTGTACCATTACATTAGTGAACAATAAAGTGGAATCATCATACCTTTCTGTGACTGGACGCCATATTTGAGCTACATTGTTTTGTTCATTTAACTTATTTCCAATTACAGTCATATGTAGGGCAGCACGGTGGCACAGTGGTTAGCACTGCTGCCTCACAGCGCCAGGGACCTGGGTTCAATTCCCGCCTCAGGCGACTGACTGTGTGGAGTTTGCACGTTCTCCCCGTGTCTGCGTGGGTTTCCTCCGGGTGCTCCGGTTTCCTCCCACAGTCCAAAGATGTGCGGGTCAGGTGAATTGGCCATGCTAAATTGCCCGTAGTGTTAGGTAAGGGATATATGTAGGGGTATGGGTGGGTTGCGCTTCGGCGGGTCGGTGTGGACTTGTTGGGCCGAAGGGCCTGTTTCCACACTGTAAGTAATCTAATCTAATCTAGAATGTATACAATGACACAAAGTGAACAGCGTTTTAATTACATTTTCCTTTATATGTAATTTCAAAGGGCAAACATTTCTAGAATTAGGATTCCTCCGGTGTGGAAATAGGCCCTTCAGCCCAGCAATCCATTTCGCTATTACTTGACATTTCCCCCTGACTAATCCACCTACACATCCCTGAACAGTATGGGCAACTTAGCATGACCAATGCACCTAACATGCATATCTTTGCGACTGTGGGAGGAAACTGGAGCTCCTGAAAGAAACCCATGCAGACACGGGGAGAATGTGCAAACTCCACTCAGACAGTCACCCGAGGCTGGAATCAAACCTGGATCCCTAGTGCTGTGAGGCAACAATGCTAACCACTGAGCCACCATTCCGCCCTTATATATAAACCTCTCCTGTTTTCCTCTACAATAGAAGAGGGAAGACTTGGCTAAAGTAGACTGGAAACTAAGATTTTATGATGGAACAGTTGACAAACAGTGGAGGACTTTCAAAGTAAGTTTTCATAGTGCTCAGCAAAAGTATATTCCAGTGAAAAGGAAGGACTGCAAGAAAAGGGGTAACCTGACATGGGTGTCGAAGGAAATAAGGGAGGCTATCAAATTGAAAATGATGACATACAAAGTGACCAAAAACAACATGAAACTTGAAGACTGGGAAAACTTTAAAGGTAAACAGAAAGCCAAAAAAAAGCTTTTCATTCCCATATTGAAGAGGGTGCCACACCTCGCAGCAAGACATTATGAGTACAGCAGGAAGAAAGCAGGGCACTATCACTGGGGACTTCCATTTGCCCACTGGTGAATAGTTCAGAGGTGCTTGACTTACATGGATCCAGGATCCATGGGTTATATAACACCCACAGCAATGCTTACTGCAGAGTTCTGGCAATGCTGGGATTGTTGGAGTTGCCGTTCAATCAAATTGGCCAGTAACTCCAGAGGGTGTCTTCTCCTGCCACTGAGTAGCAGAGGTTCTATTCTGAGTTAGTTTAGCTCATCCACAGCACTCTCTGGCTACATTACAAGTTTCTAACTGGCCCTTAATGTAACTTCTGATGGGGGTGAAGCTGAGGTAGCAGGTGGAGAGGCTATCCACTCCCCTTTAATTCTTCACACTTGGTCTTTATCAAACTTACAAAGTAAAGTTAATAGTAATTGCTTTGATTAACTCTTGTGCAGTAAGAGTTTTTGGTTAGAACACAAAACTTTGTAGCATAATACTTTCAGTTACTAACTATGGATTTCAATTATTTTTAGAAGCTATTGATCTCCTTCAACATCCCAAGAAAAGTTGTGCATTTTAAATTCTTAAAATACCAACTCTTATTTTCAAATTTGTACACGGTCTCACCCACCTTGATCACGATTATCTCTTCCAGCCAGATCATCGTCTGAAATTTTATTTGGCGACTGTGATTTCAGTTGCCTGGATACCAAGCTCTAGAATAACATCCCTAAATTCGCTTGTCATCTCACTTTTTTTTCTTTAAATCACTCCTTAAAACTTGCCTCTTTTGCCCAGCTTTTGGTCATCTTACTGAGTACCCTGTCACTTGTCATGCCTTGTTTCGTAATGCCCATGTGAAGTGCTTGGGACATTTATTAAATTAGAAGTGCCATTTGAGATATTGCTGAACAGCTCAGGTTTGTGTCTTGGTGCCAAAACAACAAATTTGAGCTGGTGTGACAGCAGTATCTGAACAATGTTTCAATATTTCCATTTTACGTGGTGAATTGTAATCCTAGTTCCTTTTTGGGAGCATCTCAGTCAGGCATATCTCTCAGATGATTTCTCTCTACTTCAGATGGATAAATTCAGGTCCTGAAGATGCTTAATGGACCTGAAGGTCTGAGCGAAATTCCACAAATGAAAGGAGCCCTGTAAAAGTATTACTATCCAGCAGATAGCCTTGTTTTCTCAACACATTTCAGCTGGATTATAATGTTTCAGATGAAATGAAGGGTTTGGAACTCGCTCCAAGTAATATACAAGCCCACCAAAATGTGCAGAGATGAGTTCAAGAGTCAGCAATACAGAGACTATGTGAGCTATTAGAAATTCTAAACTATGCAGAAATTTATTCAAGAACCAAATGTACAATTCACAGTTTGGTGAAACAAGCAATTGCAACACTAATGATTCATGGAGAAGAAAGAAATGTTGTGCTTTTAAAATTCTTAAAATCCCAACCCTTATTTTCAAATGTTATTTCTCATTGAGAACCAAATTTGTAAAGTCAAGTACTGAAGATGGTTTGGTTGAAGATACTCCCCTAAAGAACTCTTGTAGAGATTCCATGGAGCTGAAATGACTGACCTCTAATAACGACAACCATCTGTCTTTGTTCCAGGTATGAAGCCAACCAGCAGAGCATTTTACCCCTAATTCCCATTGACTCCGATTTTGCTACAGCTCCTTGATGCAACATTTGGTCAATTGTGGCTTTGATGTCAAGGGCAGTCACTGTCACCTCATCTGTGAGAAATCACACAACACCGGGTTATAGTCCAACAGGTTTATTTGGAAGCACTAGCTTTCAAAGCGCTGCTCCTTCATCAGGAAGCTGTGGAGCAGGATGATAAGACACTGAATTTATAGCAAAATATCACAGTGTCATGGAATTGAAACAACATATTAGATCAGAGTTTAGATCAGAGTGGTGCTGGAAAAACACAGCAAGTCAGGCAGCATCTGAGGAGAAGGAAAATCGATGTTTCAGGCAAAAGCCCTTCATCAGGAATAGAGGAACCTCGAATGCTGTTAAGTCTTACAACTTTTAGATTGATTTGCAGCTTTCGGTTGATAAACATGGATTATGGACTTCATCTGTGGAATTCAGCTGTTTGTCCATTTTTAAACTAAGGCTGTAATGAAGTCAGGAGCTGAAAGGTCCTGTGGAAACCAAACTGAGCATTAGTGAGCAGGTTGCTGCCAATTCTGCTTACTACCACTGTTGATGACAACTTCCAACTGATGATCAATATCTGGTTGACAGTGGTTCAGGGCGACCAGTATAGCAGTATCAAATCAACTTATTGAATATTACTGTGGTAAATATTTATAACAGTACACAATAGATGTGTTACTCTATAGATCTGGGAGAGATTTTGTCAGCTGCCATTTCTAAGTACCTAACAGAAGGTGGGCTTCATTGTTGCTCTTTGCGATTTCCTATGCAGTTACAATTCAAATGTTCAATTTTCAATTTGTGGTGATGTACAGGGTGAGGATGCTTATGAGTAAAACCTGTCAACAGACTGTTTTACAACTGTGGGTGGACTATAAAATAATTTCCTAGTCAACCAGGAGGCTCTTCATCACAGTCACATCTTTCCTGCCTGACTGAATTACCATGAACATAATAGTTCTTGACAGAACATTGTGAAATGGGTAAAAAATTAATTTCACTTATAAATATTTCGCATTTCATGTATGTGTCACTGTTCCATGATGAGACTAACCTAGTCAGAGAATGAAACAAAATCTTGCAGATATCTCCCTGACATGAGCACAAATTTGAACAATACTGACAGTGTTGCCATTCTTAGGAGCATGGTTGATGCTTAGGTCCTTCCAGCTATCCCTTTTACCTATTGTGAAGAACATTGTCTAAGATCTCTTCCAATGAGGTAATTGAAATACTGTGGGTGAAATCACATCCCTGTTAGGTCTCTGTTATTCAACACTTCCAAGCTCCGATGTTAGTTACCTTTCTCCTGCTCCCTTCCCTTATGCTGTAGAGTTACTAAGGAAAAATGCTGATCTTACAAACAAAACTGAATGATGCATACTACCTTTAATCAAACATAGCCTGGTCCATGAAATTCTTGAATATCACTCACTTTATGTAGAAGAAAGGATGTCTTTCGTAAAATGTTTTACATGACTGAGTATTTATGGCAAACAAATATACTGCAAGTGTGAACTGTTTACAGGCTGGCATAAGGCTTATATAAACCACAAACACACCACTGACTTTATCTCTGCATCTCAAGCTTCTGAATTAAGATGCTCTACACGCCACTTTTACCACTCTGGTGGATTGCACACAATGAGTACTAATCCTCTACTCCTTGAATGTGAATCACACTTATCAGAGATTAATATTTGTATAATGTTTCATAGTTAGTAATCAATAATAGCTGACATTTAAGAGACATGTCCATGTTAACGTCACTGAATAATAGCATTTGGTGCCGAATGATACAAAGTCTCAGCCTCTCCCTTACCTGGGGCCACTTGAAGCAAGACATGTTTGTGAAAGTATGTTAGTCTTTCTAAGTAGCTGACTTAATATTAACTCAGACATTGAAGTGCCTGTGATTATAATGGATATATAATGGGTATGTACAGCTGTATTAAGTGTCTGCTAAATCTTTGAAGCCAAGTTACCCACATCTAGATCTTATGGGAGTTAATATAAGCATTGATGCCATAGACACCCTTACTGGAGGCAAAGTATGCATTTTGGTGGCAACAGTGGTTGTGTATAAAAGAGTCTCTGATCTTAGTGGTAGATATTTGGAAACCTTATTGAAGATCAACAAGTCAAAACCCTAGATATCAAAGCATTCTGGCAATTGACAATATCAATTTCTGTGACTAGAAAGCAGAAAAGTGAACAATCATAACACTCGGCCAAATTTTTTTCTACTTGAATCTAATCTCCTTCAAGTAAAACTACCCATCTCTCATGAAAATAAACAAAACAACAGCCTGTTTCCCCAATGTAAAAATTTTAAGAAAGGTCAAAAAATATGACAGCATAAATTCAGAGCTCTCCTAAATGAATATCCAGCCTCAAAAACAATGTTTATTTGTAGAAGCTTGAGCATTACGGATCGTTTGGACTCAGGTCCTGGAGTAGGACTTTAACCTACAACTTTGTAAATACAAGGGAAGAGCACAATACAAAATTGAGCCAAAATTGACAGATGTCCATTCGTTCTACCATTTTTCGTCTCCAGACTGTTGCACGACATAATCATTCTATATTTGGTAGGAATGCCAGCTAGTGACAGAAACTGCTACCAGAAATCTGCATTTTTGAAAGGAGAAATTCTTAAAGGGACCAAGACAAGTAAAGGAGCAACACTGAAAAAATAAAGGAAAACAGAAACATAAAAAATAAGATAAAAGGATAGAAAAGCAAAATCAGTAAAAGAAGCAAACAAACACTATACTTTATTTGTTTTATAACGGTATAATTGTTGTATTATTCTGTTCAAACAACGGATGAGAAGTGAGTTCTGAAAGTTCTGTTTACCAATGGAAGGATGGGTTTTGCAGAAGTGATATAGCTGATTCTTTTAATGATAATCAAAGACATCCAGTAAAGCTCAAAATAGGAATTGATTTTATATTATCAGAGTTCAACTCTTGTCATACATCCAGCAACACAATAATAGATTGTTCAGTTTCTGTGAAGATGCTGTAGCAAAGGGCATAAATATACTCTTTCTACATCAATTAAAAGCATCAAAAAATAACTTTAGGAGAAGAAAAAAAGTCATATCATTGCAGAGTTACTTGAAGTTAGACACATTCATGAAGCCACAATGGCAGGACAACAACAATTATATATTTTAAATGCAGTCAATATTGTCAATACAGTCAACAAACGCACAAATCCAAACAATCTGGTGTAGGTATCATTTATTGCACCTTCCAAAGGTCTGTCCTACTTTTCTTCATACTGCAAACATGTGGCACCAATGGACATAAGGAAGGCACTTGCAGTAGCTGTGCATGGAATCTCCTCTGAGAAATGCAGATCTCCCTTCCTTCACAAAAGAAAAGTGCTGGAATGGCATTTTACATGAGGTTGCCACTCCTTGAAAATCCAGCCCATTGTCTATCATGCCAATGTAACTTACACAGAGTTGCTACTATGCATCAAAACACCTCTTGTTTTAGACAAAAGAATTTTACAGTTAGACTACTAAATGGTTTACCTCTATCAGAGTAAACCAAGGACACCCTTTAGAACCAAACAGGAAAGAAGATAGTGGCAGCTAATCAATAAGATAGATCTTACGCCATGATGATCTATGGCAAGAATCCATCATATAGCAGTAAATTTTAATCTGTACCTTTTCAAATGCAATAACTATCAAGGCTTAATGCAATTACTCGTAACTGTTTATTTTTATGTATGTTAAAGCTCAAACAGGGTTATCAATTAGTTTGACTTCAGCATGCATGATGACATTTTAATTTGACATCAGACTATGGATGTTGCAGCTATGATGCAGTGTTGAAACTCCAATAATAATAAATGATAAAAAGATGCTTGAAGCCACTCTGGAGAACTGTGTAATCCCCAGTTGGGCAAAACAGTAGCAAAACAAGAGTAAAACAAAGATATACACCAGCGATAGAAATCAACAGTCTTGATTCCTAATAGGCATTTGATGGAGTCTGCACAACCTCTCAACTATATAAACCAATCTGTTACATTTTTATTACGGTTTCGATGTGTTTTTAATTGCTACATTTCTCATACATATTTAAACACTAGCAAGTCACATTTGAAGTAATATGCTCAATCTGATGTATATGCAAAACTAATTAGTTAATTACAAGATATAAGCCTGCATTCTTTTGAATTATGTAGTAAGCCTTAATAAATCAATTATATATTCATACAAACCATAGTCAATGACACATTTCAGCAGAGATAAACAACCAATATTGCTATTATTTGTCAAAATTGTTTAAAATGCCATGACTTCAAAACACTTTAATCAATTTGGCTCATTCAAAATATATGAGAACACACTTAATAAGATGACAAATGCTGTCTTTGAGAACTTCAGTACTATGTTTGGGAATAGTTCATTGTAACTTTGACTCCATGATCAATAACTTTCCAATTGCACAAATGTCATTACTGGAAGGTGCCAAGTTTAACAAAAAAGATGCATTGTTAAAGACAAGAGACAAAAAGGCAAATATGCTAAATCAGATTTCTAATTGGTATTAGCTCGGAACTGTGTCTGTTGCACATTTATGGATCTTAACAGATTTAATGATGCAATAAGAACTAAAGATAAAAATGCTTTCTTAAGTGTTGTTTGGGAAGATGTACCACTTCACTAGATAGGCAAGAAAGTGTCCAACTTCCAGTTATCATTCATGATAAGCCCTATGCAGGCAGTTATTGGGATCTTGAAATGGTGAGGAAGGAGTTGCCTTGCCCAACTACATTTTTATGATTGTGATTCTCAGCTTCTATAGGTACTGGGAAGTAGCTTTGCAAATTAATTTCAAATGAGATGTGAAGAGGAAATTGAAAAGAAAATGCCTGCAGGATGAAAGAAAGGCAGAGGACAATTAATTGCACAGTTTTTCAAAGGGTTTGCATAGGCTCAATGGGCTAAATGGCCTCCTGTGTGATCAGCAGCCATAAGCTTGGAAAAGCACAAATATGAAACATCTCTGAATGCTGCGATGTGTCATTGTTTCCAGGGTCTCCCAACTGGAAATGAATTAGTCTTATTCGATGACAGGTTTGCATTTCAATGTTTTTAATTTCATTGTAAAGCGGACTTCTGAAATTAGTTAATTCACAGCTGAAACTTACCACATAATATTGTGCCTAAGTGATTGGAAGGAAATAAATTGAAAAAAAGAATCACAGCAGGAATTATTTAGACTAAATGCAGATTCTCTTGTGACTAAGACAACTGATAGACAGTACATTCTGGAAAGCTAAAATGCTGAAACCTAAATCAAAAACAGAAGATGCTGTAAACATTTAGCAGAGAAAGAACATCCTGGGGTGAGTTGATAACGTACCACATCAAACATATTCTCTTCATCAGAAATGAATAAATAATGAAATAAAAGAAAAGGATGTTTTCCGTGTGGGTCCCAAGTTAACTTCTATCCCTCACATTTCAAATCTATAGATAATTAAAGCATGTTAAGTAATGTTCCAGGAAGCACCAACATTATTGTCTCTGATCCTGAATAATCGATCCTTAACATTGACCTGTATTTTATCCATTTACATCCTTATCTAAGGGAAAGCCACCACAATGCTGGCTATTCAATCATTGCCTGCCTATTTCTCCCATCGTCAGAATTCTCATTTACACTGAACCCTCCTTCAGGCCTTTAATCCTCTCTTGATTCTTTCAAGATAGGTTTCTCCATCTCCCTTATTCACTACATTCCATCTGAACTTACAGCACTTATTCCTTTCAGTCCAACACTTTTTTAAAAAAAGTTAAACTTATAATTAGGAATGGTGTTATTCTTGATTAGTGCACAGACTTAACTTGGAGAGAATTAATGCAATTTCTGCAATAACTACACACACCTATCTCTTTCAATGTTCGTGACCTGTCATGTCAAATATCAAGCAATTGACCTCCAGACAAAGACTAATAATACAGAAATTGTCTCAATTTGATTTGTCTTACTTTCTGAGGACAGGGCAATTTTCCACATCATTGAGTTGATGGTTTTACAGCAGATGTAGCAGAATAGTTTGGCTATGGATTCAGTTAGGTACTGGGATGCAATTACTACTACTGGGATGTTATAAGAGCCCATAGCCCTTACTGCATACAACACATTCAGTCATTCCTGTACATCACTTGCACTGAGTCCAAATGGATTTCAGTGGGCTGTGGTGCATCATCCACTGGCCACACCCGGCTGAAAGTCATTAGAAATGCTTTCACCTTGTATCTTGAAGGGACATGCTGAATCACAATCATTGAGAATAGGGATGTCTATAAATCTTTCCTGTCTGGTATTCTTGTTAAATTGATAACCATTCCAGAACATGGATTTACTGATTTTGGATCACTGTTTTCTGTCTATCACATGATTAGTACTCCCAAGTCCTGTGTTAGAGCTTCATCAAGTTGCATTTTAGGCATCTGCTGTTGACATGCTCTCCTATAGTTCTCATTGAACCAAGGTTGATCCCTGGCTTGTTTGTAATTTTAGAGAGTGATACAGATATTTTCAATTCAAACTGTTTCAGAAATGTTAAAAGAAAACCTCAAGAGCAGTTAGAACTTGAACCTGGTCCCCCTAGCTCTGAGGACAGGATAATGCCATTGCAACACTAAAGTAATGTCATCACAGTCCTACTGGACCACAGAGCTACTTCCATTAGGGAGAGGTGGCTGGTGGTGGCTTAAACTGAGAGTCACCATGGCTCATGGAGCGAGGTCAGCCAGGCGGACCTCATAGAATATGAGTTCCCTGATTGGATTTGTCAATTTTATCTAATTATGGAGCCCTAGCTGACATATATAAATAGGAGTGCCAAAGGTTCTATTTACTCTGAGAGTTGCCTCTGAAAGAGCTGGCTCTGTGTCAAGAACTCTCAACTTATAAATAAAGGGTGACTTGGCTTTGAGATACCATCCTCTGTGGAGTTATTTCACCTCAGGCAAGGGGACAGGTTGAGAAAAAGAGCACTTTATGGTAACTTCAGTCAACTCAGGAATTGAACCCTATCATTTTGGATTGCAAAGCAGATATCCAGCCAACCGAGCCAACCTACCCCTAGACAGGGGTATATGATAGGCTATGAAATTGCAGATAGTGGTTGAATAAAGTTCTGCTGCTGTTGACGACTGTAGCTGGATGCTTAGTTTTGAGGGTGTTAATGGTGCTCACTCCTATCAATATAATCATGGACAGATTAATCTGTGAAAGGTATACTGGTCATCTAAATCTTTCTCTTCCATCCTATAACATACCTCTCCTTTTGTCGTTTCTGTCCCCATCTCTTTTCCTGGCCTCTACATTTTCTTTATCATACCTCTTTTTGTTACATTTTCCCATGCTACCAAAGGGTCATAGACTTTAACCATTTATCCTGTTTGCTAGAACTACTGGCCTGATATATTCAGCAGGTTTGACTTGTTTTTTGGATTTCCACCAGTATTTTACTTTTCTTTCAATGTTAAGCCAGCCCACCATTAATCGCTGATTCAGACATACTCAAATAAACATAATTCTTGTTATTAGCCATTTCGCAATTAGACGTTGGAAAAGAGCTTTAGTTCAGCTTTGTTATGTAATGTAATGCATACACCTCAACTCGTTTGGAAGCAACTGGAATCTATCAAATTCCTTTTTATCAATTTGATCAAGATGAGCTAGTAGACAAAGAATAATCATTAAGATTTTTGTCCAAATAAGCATCATATCGCATACGTACACAGCATCAACAGCACAGAAACAGGCCATTCAGCCCAACAGATCTATACCACATTTTTGGTCCTCCCAAACAACTTCATCTATAGCCATCAACATAACCTCCTAGTCCTACCAGCTCATATGTTTACATTCCTTTCCTTAAATGCATTTATATTCATCTCAACTACCCCAGACATTTCATGTTGCATCTTAGACCAAGGGAAAATGCTGAACTTCAAATGGATTTATTAATTACTATCAAAAATTTATAGTCCATAATTTTGGTCTCCCTTACAAGTGGAAACATATTTTCTTCGTGTCACAATATTCCACTCTTCCAGAAGATTAAAGACTTCTCTTAGGTCACCATATTGCGTTTTTTTTATTGTAAACAGCCCCAGATGGTTCAATCTCTCCTGCTGGGTATAACCCTTCACTCCATGTATTATACTAGGAATTATTTTCTGCAACTTTCCCCATGCCTTCATATCCTTGCTATTAAATAGACAAAAGAACTATTTGCAAGATGTAACGTGTTCCCTTTTTCTTTAAAAAAATTCATCAGTGAGATATTAAAATTACATCAAATTAATTGCTGAAAAATGCTCTTGTCTTCTATTGATCAAAGATGATCAGCACTATAGAGGTTGGTAACAGATTGATTCAATGATTCTTTTCACTGCATATTTGCAGCATGCTTACAACGAATAGCATGGGAGCCATCTAATTTCAACTGAAAAAATGTATTAATGAGGTCACATGTGGATCTAAGGTGCCAAGGTTTAGCAAAGTGTTTGGTTGATATTTGTTCTTCACAAACATATCCTGCGTAGGCTGATCCAAAAACATTCTAAATCTTTTTTTAAAATTAAAAGTTCACAGTTTTATCAAACGACATGGGTTAAGTTTTATTTATAAGGAAAACATGTTTGTTATCAAAATTTGGAAAGGAAACTTTTTTGTGCTGTTGAATTTTAAGAACAAGAGCTATATTCCATCTACATTCATGTGAATATCAGGAAAAAAATATTCTGTTTGCTTCACTTTAACCTGATTTCTTTGATATTTAGGTTGCAATATCCACTTATATGTTTTCTTTCCCAAGTCAATACATTGTATTTGAGTTGAATAATATAAGACAAGCACCAATATATGCAGTATCCCTGATAATAAATTCTTTACTATAGTAAAGTCATTTTAAAAATAAAGCTGTTTAATGTCAAAATAGCTGCAGACAACAATTCTAATTTTATCTAATTTTCTCAAGTACAATAATATATTAAGTATGCTCAACAGTCTCAGACAATCCTGAATTTAATAAGTACAATATTTGGGCTTAATAAAATGTTAAGATCTAATCTTATAAAGGGAATAAAGATAAAAATTGAATTATTTTACAAATTGTTAGTCAATTGGAAGATGCTAATACGACTATTTCAGGTTTGCTTTGTTTTGTATTATCATATGGGAAAATGCAATTTTTACTAAAAATGCATTCATGAAGTATAAGAATGGGTGTTTTGTTAATTGAGAGTCACCTTCAATATTTGGTGGTAGTATCAAAGAAGATTATTGGATTCCACAGTGCCTGGCAAATATAATTCAAAATGTACTAAAGTCTGCTATACATGAGCTTCTGCCGAATGCTACACTAAGCAACTGCAAATTGCCACTGCGACATATGAGAACCACTTTGATCTGTGATAAAAGGAGTCACTGTCAGATGAGCTGCAGCTTTGCTTTGGTGCATTCAAAAAGTAGATGCTCATCAAATGCAAAGCGACCTATATTATTCTTTTGGAAAGATTGTCAATTTCTGCTGTTTTGTGCCACTATATAGTACTGTATTGTCCCTTATTGCAAATGATCTTTGAGGCCCTTTGTTGGCGGAGGAATCTAAGATGAATAATTGAAAATGCAGCCACTGCAATTGTTTGAAATACCTCAATTTTGATATCAGTTGGTAGGAATTGATAGACAAGGCACAGTCAGCATAACTACTAGGAGCTAGGAATTTAATTCCATCGGGAGAAAGCATTTCAACCTTGTAATTCATCCATCCTGGCCTAAATAAAGCCACTTCTCCTATTGCATATAAATAGTTGTTAATGACACTTGTCCTCATAATTATTTATGAATTGTTAGATAACAAATTACATTAACAGTACAATTCCAAACAGCTATTGATTTTAGAATCTATTGTTCCTTAGTTTTAAATTCACCCACATTTTTACTTTATGACAAGACATAGACACTGAATTCTTCTAGCCCAAATTTCTGAACAATGTTCCGGGACTTTGTGACGCACCCTGAAACTACCATTGTCCTCACAGTTTCCAAACCAACAAATTACTAAAAAGAGCTGGACGGTATCTGGAAATAGTATATGATTATCGTAAATTTGAAGTTCCTAAGTGATTTTATTTTCCATTTATTACATCTTACACTCATTCTGCATAACTCAGCTCTCCTTCAATGATTTAATTTGGGATGCATATAGTCATATGAATGTACTTTTAAATGCCATATGGTTCTTTCCCTAATTATAATTATTCTAAACAGCAGACTGGGTTACAGCTGAAACCTTTCTCTACATCTTGTATTTATGAGGAGACATAAATTTATCTGTTTCAGAGAATTCCCTAAAATATTTTAAAGATCTTAATTAGATCAATCCTTTATCACCTAAATTTAGAGGAATACAAATCACGTTACCTGTCCTCAAGAATTAATTCTTTGAGTCCTGGTATAATTCTGACTGACCTGGACACCAATGCATGCTTCCCAAAACTGAGTGCAGTACTTCGGATTGGAGCTCATCAATGCTCAGTAAAACTGAAGCATAATCTTCTTCCTCTTTGTATCCCAGTTCCTTTGAGATAAGAGCCAGAATTTCATTAGCCTTTTTGATAATTTGTTGTACCTGTGGGCTGCATTGACACGATTTGATGAACATAGCAACCCCATTCATTTTGTTGCTCCATCTTTCTACTTCCTTTACATGGAAATAAATATTCAACATTGTTTACTCGTGATTTCATAGTGGATGAGTTCATACTTCCCTACATTAAACTCTATCCTTCCCTGTTTTGTCCAATGCTTCCTCATAAGATTACTGTGCTTTCTAAATTAGTATAAAGTGCCAACTAATATAAACTACCACTTTATTTGTTCATCCAAATCAGTCTGATCAAAAACTGAGGTTGCAGTACGGTTTCCTGGAAATGTCATATTTCACAAATCACAGCATTGTCTCACAATGATTTGCCAACTTACATTAATAGAAAAAAATCAATTGAGTTTTACAAATAGATAAGCAATGCAATCTATCAGATTACCACACAGGTAAACTGCCCACACTCTGCATTTCCTCCCCTTCCTCTCAGACACACACACACATAATATCACTGTAAAAGTATGTACAACACATCATGGATGCAATAATCTTAAACCAATTCATGAGATCAGAAATCCATGGTAAACAAATTGCTTTGCACTGTACCCATCATTTCTTTCTATTCACCTGACATCATCGGATGAAGGGGCAGCGCAACAAAAGCTTTTGATTTCAAATAACCTCTAACCCAGTGTTGTGTGACTTCTGGCCTTGTCCACGCCAGTCCTACACTACATTGCTACATCCGTTCACATCAATGGGAAATAGTTTGAGGGCGTAAAATCTGAACCTGGCAGCTTTCCAGTCAGTAGGCTAAAGTAAAGGATTTCTATACAGTTAGTGTCAATCCCATAAATGCCACCATAAATGGAAACAAAAGTAACAGCAACCATATAATCCACTTTAAAACTTGAATATAAATACTTTAATAGTAAACAAAAAGCATTATTTGGAAAATAATACAAATTGAGTGTACTTGAGCCATATATTTATAATTTCATCCAAATACTTGTCACTGTATAGGAGTTTGAAAATAATCTCTGCATGTGTTGAAAACTTTTTCTTTGTAATTGTCAAAAGGTTAATTATACCATCGAAGTTACAATATTTTCATAACGCCTGTAAAATCCGATTGATTTCTGTTCTTTCATTAGGAAGGAGTTGCCTTTGGCAGTGTTGGTCTAAAGATTGAATGATTTTTACCTCATTGCACAAGGTAGTAACAGCAAAGCTTCAGAATCTCATAGGATTGTCTTACCCTGCAAGAACCAAGTACAGGGAATCAGCTTAAAGGAAATCTGCTGCAGATAGGTTAGCAATTATAATTTTAAAAGGGCCGGATCTGTATTTTTGCCCTGGGATTTTGTTTTTTCAGGGAATTCATTTCTTGGAAAGGCATTTCTTTTCTGCTGTCACTTTTCAGACTGGCATTTAAATGTCATGTATTTGAGTCATTTTATGAAAAGCCCACTTCATAGCATTTATCTGTCACTCCAAACTAGCAGAGAGAAAAAAACACGTATGGAAACACGTTACAAATCTGTACTCAGAAATAAATTTGAAATGATATGGCAAATGTCAACCTCAATTCCAATTATGTTAACAAGGCTACAAATGAAATTGGCTGGACTGAAAATGAAAATGCGATAGAAAGAGTTGCTGAAGAAGATAGGGAAATAGCAGCTATTAAGTAATGAATTTACTAATAAAAATAGACCTGAACATTCAAAAAAATCTACATTCCCCACAATTCCAGCAAGGGGACGGTGGTGGATCTTTCAATTAGAGTATGAGTTTAATGATGAAAATGGTCTTGTAATGCTGAAAACCCCACCGTTTCCAACTACCATCGAAGGAGGTGAAGGTGAAGCAGAGACACAAGGATTCCAGGTGTCAGAAACATGGTGCAGAATTGTCAGGCTTGCACATGAAGAGACATCAAATGACAGAAGTAGGGTCAACTTCAGGGTTCAGCTTTGAAATTGGAACTCCAAAGGAATTTAGCAAGAAGGAAATTTTCTTCTGTCATGTGAAAAGTTCTACCATCTCCTTCTTACTACAAATTCAACAGGCTTTCAAGTTCCCTACTCCTGAAAATTTGGCACAGGGCACCAGATAAGAATGCTTAAGGACAAATTTCTGTCCATTAGCTTAACTAAGATGCTATTTTTTAAAGGAACTTGAGGTTTGCCAACAACATGAGTGAAAAAAAAAATTCAAGGTAGTCTTTTGTCCTGTTTTTGTGTTTTACACTGTCAGGGTCAGAATTGATGGGCAGGAAAGGAAAGCTACAGGAAGAATTAGAAATTGATTTAAATGTCAGATCATTTACTTGTCAGTGAAGTGAGAAAGTCTCAGTGAGATCATCTTGGAGACAATTTCTGAGCCCTATTTGATGACGAGAAACTTTCCTGCCAGTAAGGTCTGAATGGTTATGTGGCAGTTGATCTTTCATTGCAATGATGAAGGAATGTCAAGGTTAAATCCCTATTCAAGCAGGTTCACTCTCTCAGGTAATTGGAACCAGATAGGAGGGCTAGTGTTGGAGAAACAGAGGACAGGAAGAAGTGCTGGAGGATGGGGAAGAAATTTTAGTGCAGATGGTGCATTTTTTGTACTTGCACAAGAAGCTACCATTGACTCCTCACATTTGACATATAAAAGTGATCTCTTTGGGAATCAGTATGGGTCCTAGCTGTAGCACCTTTTTTGTATGATACTGGGGCATTTTTTTGCTCCATATCTACTCAGGTCATTTCCCACACTTCTACTTCCAGTACACTGTTAGCTTTTTGAGCAGGGCCAAAGAAATCAGAGGATAACCATCAGGTTTTCTGAGCCATTTCACTGTCCGACCTGTTTAAGGTCACATTGCTTTGAGATATGATCAGTTTTTTTCCTAAGAGGAGTGAAGTTGTCATGAACAAGCATTGTTCATCTTTTACAGACAAATGATTCCTTGACTGCAGATAACCTGTGTGAACCATAAAGTTAAGGTCTGCAGGCAAGGTGTTGCATTTAATGTGGGCAACATTGAGGTTAAATGCAATTTGCAGGAATTATGCTAGAGGCTAGCTGGCACACATCATTATGCACTGACACCTACCTTGTGAGTGAGGGTACAAAATCAGTGATGATTCCACATATTCGCTGATGGGAAGGTTTATTTTCTTTATTAAAACTTTAAGGGAGCACACTGCCACTCAAAACTAGGAGATGCACCATGGGCAGCTGACATGACCACTCTTCCCTATTAGCACATTGGTTTTCTGAGAAAATACTGCCTCTCAGGGAGTCGGTGCTGCATTACTGGATCCTGGAACCTTTCCAGGCAATTTAGCAGTCTATGCAGACTTTGAAACATTGAATGCTGGAATTGTCGAAAGACGATTCTTCAAACTTCTTTTCAACCTGCTGCCTGAAACACTTCACTTCAGAGCATTAAGCTATATGTCCTGACAATACCTTCAGAGCAATACAACCTCAGCACCACGTCATGGTCTCACTGACTGCCTTTTTTACATAAGTGGCCGATACAACAGCGATGCATAAGTTTGAGAAAGTGGATCACCTGAAGGTATTAAATGGGTTAAAAGCATTATGAAATATCTTTAGCAAACAGGATTAAGAAAAATCCCAGAGCCTTTTATTCATAAATTTGAGGAGCAAGAGGGTAACTAGAGAAAGGCTTGGTCCACTCAAGGATAAAGGAGGCAAGTTTTATGCGCAGAATCAGAGAAAATGGGTGAGATTCTTAATCAGTACTTTGCGTTGGTATTCACTGAGGAGAGGGACATGACAGATGTTGAGCTTAGGAATAGATGGTCGATTAATCTAGGTCAAGCCGGCATAAACAGGGAGGAACTGTTGGTTATTGTAAAAGGCATTAAGGTGCACAAGTCCCCAGGTCCGGATGGGATATATCCCAGGTTACTGAGGTTAGTGAGAGAGGGGCCTTAACAGATATCTTTGCATCATCTTTGTACATGGGTGAGGTCTGGACAATTGCTAATGTTGTCCCCTTGTTTAAGAAGGGTAGCAGGGATAACTCAGGTAAATATAGACTGGTGAGCCTGACATCAGTGGTAGGAAGCTACTGGAGAAGATACTAAGGGACAGGTTCTATTTACATTTGGGAGAAAATGGGCTTATCAATGATAGGCAACATTGTTTTGTGCAAGGAATGTCATGTCTTACCAACATAATAGAATTCTTTGAGGAAATAGTGAAGCGGATTGATGAGGGTTGGACTTAGATGTCATATACAAAGACTTCAGTAAGACATTTCGTAAGGTTCCCCATGGTAGGCTGAAGAAAGTGAAGTCGCATGGGGGTCCAGGGTATACTAACTAGATGGATAGAGAGCTGGCAGGGCAACAGGAGACAGACAGTGGTAATGGAAGGGGGTTTCTCAAAATTGAGAACTGTGACCTGTGGCATTCCACAGGGATCTGTGTTGGGACCACTGTTGTTTGTGATATACATAAATGATTTGGAAGAAGGTATAGGTGGGCGGATTAGTAAGTTTGCAGATGACAATAAGATTCATGGAGTAGCAGATAATGAAGGGGACTGTTAGAGAATATAGCAGAATATAGATAGATTGGAGAGTTGGACAGAGAAATGGCAGATGGAGTTCAATCCAAGCAAATGCAAGGTGATGTAGTTTGGAAGATCCAGTTCAAGAGTGAATTATTTGGTAAATGGAAAAGCCCTGGGGGAAGTTGACGTGCAGAGAAATCTGGGTGTTCTGGTCCATTGTACCCTGAAGGTGGCAATGCAGGTCAACAGAGAGGTCAAGAAGGCATACAGCATGCTTTCCTTCATCAGATGGAGTTTTGAGTACAAGAGTTGGCAGGCCCGTCACATTTGGAGTAATGCATACAGTTCTGATCATCACATTACCAAAAGGATGTGGGTGTTTTGTGAAGCTGCAGAGGAGGTTCACCAGGATGTTGCCTGGTATGGAGGGCACTAGTTATGAAGAGAGGTTGAGTAGATTAGGATTATTTTCACTAGACAGATGGAAGTTGAGAGGGGACCTGATTGAGGGCTATAAAATCATGACAGTATAGACAGGGTGGATAGCAAGAAGCTTTTTACCAGAGTGGGGGACTCAATTACTAGTGGTCATGAATTCAAAGTGAGAGGGGAAAAGTTTAAGGGAGAAAGGTGTGGAGAGTTCTTTATGCATATGGTGGTGGGTGCCTGAAATGTGTTGAGGCGGGCACAATAGCATCATTTAAGATGTATCTGGACAGATACTGAATAGGCAGCGAATAGAGGGATACAGATCCTTAGAAAATAGGTGACAGGTTTAGATAGAAGATCAGGATCGGCGCAGGCTTGGAGGGCCAAAGGATCTGTTCCTGTGCTGTGATTTTCTTTGTTCTTTGTGTCAAATGTGCAATTAGGTGAATAGAGAGACATTTATTATAAACACAAAAGGACTGCAAAATTAAGTCCACATGTCCTTTGCGCTAAGAAGGGCCTGCTTGCCAGAATACCAAAGAAAATTAGTAATTGAACATAGCCCAAATCCAGATTTCTTTGGCCTCTTATGCTCAATGTTGTGTAGCTCTATCCTGCTTTTCTGTCCCACCCGGTCAATGTCCTGATCCTCAGAAGTTTGTGGTCAGTTCCCTATTTCATCTGTACCCAGGACAACCATTCTTTCTCAGCTTCAGTTGTGAAGGGCTTAACATGATACAGTGATACAGGACACCTTTTCTGAACTATACTGCAAGGCACAACCAGAGCAATCAATGCCCTGAAACCTTATCTTACATTGTCCTGTTGCAGGATGCTTATGTGAGACATGATTCAGAAATCTGTAGATGACAAAAACAAAAATTGACAGTAGTTGATAGTGAAGAAAATAACTGGTTTGTTTCAGTAGATAGAAAAGTGGCCAATCGCATTCAATTTAGAGAAGTGAGGGGTTTTGTATTTAAGGAGGGCACTAAAGCTAAGCTTATTTGAGAAAAACAGTGAGAAAAAGAGACTAAACTCAATACCTCCATACACTCAGGAATATTTCATATCCCCTAATGAGAAAGTTGAGATATAACTTATATAAATGATTAGAATGGGTATAATTTTTCAGAGATACAATGAAGCAGTTGATGTTAGGGCATGGATACTGTACCCAAGCCTGATGATAATTTTTAAATTTGTGCTGATTTTAGTGGTGAAAGAAATCTGAAAAAAAACTCAGCAGGTCTAAAAGCATGTGTGGAGAGAAATCAGGGTTAACGTATCGGGTCCAGTGACCCTTCCTCAGAACTGGATCAAAGTGGTTGGCCCTGAAAACATAATTTAAGCGATGACAGCACTGTCCAATTATATATGATGTGCCATTATATGATGCAGAATTGTTGTTCCAGTTTCACTTTTGGAAGATTTCTTAGGAAAGCAGCACCAGGGTCACTTGTCTATCATCAAGTACAGAACCAGAGTTTGGACACTGATGTAGTGGCCTACTATCACAAAGAACATTGAGAACCTCATTCCTGATTTCGATACTTGTGTCATAGACTGACTTGACACACATATCTCATTCCCAACAGGTTTTGGTAACGTGTGGGCACAAATCTGTTTGTTCTTGATGGGAAGTCTTATCTCATGGCCATTCATTATTTCTCCTGATGAATAAAAGTTAAGCAGTTACATGGCATGACTGTGATGCGATTATCCATGTCTTATTGGAAATACTTGCAATGTATAATAACCCTGATGGGAACATTTTGGAAAACAGACCACAGATCATTAATGGATTCTTTGACTAATGATTGCAGCTGGTTCTGGATTTGAACAGGTTGCAAGCTTGCCTTAAACACACAATGAAATAGGTGATGCATTAGCTTTAGGTGAAGGCAGTTAAGTCAGTCTTAAAATGCATACCAATTTCTGTGTAGCATGAAGCTATAGATCTACTGCATCCCAATGTGTTCTTGCATCATCGGAACTGTTGATGATCAGGAAGCTTTACACCTATAAGACTAGCAAAACATATATTGCTAGGAAAGGTCATATCATATGCAACAGGCCTCACCCTTCAATAGATGCTAAATCAATAGGTGCAAGATGTTGTCACATTGTCACTTTTGAGACATGAGACAACAGATGCTAGTCAAGCACACACTCCACTCTCCATACACCCTTTACTCCTTTTTCAATCAAATATCTAATTGTGTCTTGAAACTGTTCAATATATAGCCTCCATTGCTTGTGAGGGAAGTAAATTCTAAAGACTGACAGAAAGAAGAAATTTGTCCTCCTCTCTACCTTAAATACCCCTTATTATTAAACTGTGCCCTCTAGTTCTGGACTAACTCAGAATAGAAACCATTTGCATAGTATTTACCTTGTCAACTGCTGTCAATCAGATTACCTCGCGTGTCTGAACCTGAAATTAAACCTGATTATTATCTCCTCATACAATAAACTGCTCCTCCCAGTGGTCAGCTGAGTGAACCTTCTCTGAACTTTTTCTAATATAAGTGTGTCCTTCCTTAAGTAAGGTGCAGCCACTTAGACTGCAAAATGATTAATCAAAAGCTATCAGATTCAACTTTGAATTCAACAATTACTGTTTAGAATGATTGCTCCCAATTTTACTGATAACAACTGATCGTACTGGTTGTGCTTTTCCATGTATCTGAACCCCATCTTGTTTTCCATTGTATGTTCCATTACCAATCCCTTATGCCTGCACCATCATCTCTTTGGTCATTTAAATCACTTCTGTCTTTCATCCCGAAGTGGACCTTCCTTTCTTTATAACCTCCTCTGCCCATCCTTTCTCTCTGATCTGTTTCATTTTCAACTTCTGACTCAAGGTCACAGACTTAAAACATGAAATAAATTTCTTTCAAATTTCCAACATTTTCTGTTGTTATTTCTGATTTGTGGCGCTCTCACTGTTTTGCCATTTGGATATTTTTCAGTCAGGTTTCTGTCAACATAAAACTGTAAATAATTCAACACAATTTAGCAACATTTCCCACATAAACCACGGGATATCTCATGGAGGGGAATTGGAAACTTTGAAAGAAATGGTATAGCACAAGTACTGATTTGTAATTTGTGTACTATTTACACATGTTGCCCTTATCTACCTGTTTAAGTATTTGATACATGGAAAATAAACGAAAAAAAAAACTGATAAAACATTTAAAAATTTGGAGAACAATAAGAATAAAGCAAATATTGCAAAAAAAATTTCTATTTTTTGGTGAGAAATTGTTTAAAATGTACCTGCTTAAGATTTTGCCTCAATTCGCATACAATGTCTTTCAAATCATATTAGTATTGAAATTCAAATCAAATACTAAATCTCTGAAGCAAGGATAATGCTGCTGTTGCTTGCGCTGGGAATGGCTGACAACCTCCATGCGCATACCTCTGTAATTGAGACAAGTACTTGTCCTGATGTCTCACCAGTACACAGACAATAACCAATTGGGATGGTTTGCATTTGTTTCTGAGCAATAACAGTTTTGTCAGAATTCCAAAACAACAGTCGCGAAAACCATACACAGTTTTGGGTAAATCAAAATGGACATCTTGACACCTGGTGGTAAAAGCACAGTGAACATGCAATGTTGATTTGATGCCAGCTGTACCATTCTGGAATTCAACAGTCCATAATTTCTCTCTTATCATGTGTTCAGCAGCAGGAAGGAACCCCCCTATCAGTGTTATTAAAGGGATCAACAACAACTTATAGGTAAAAGTTAAAGACAATTGGTTAGATTCTTTTAGGTACTTCTGACGGTAAAACAAAAAAAAGCACAAGGAATAGCAGCAGGCATTAATCGAACAATCCATAGAACTTGCTTTGCCATTTTTTGCAATATTAGTTGATCTTCTAATTGTGCTCAAACCTTCTTCTTTCTCCCCAGGTTCCTTGATTTCCTCAGAGGTAAAAGAAATCTGTCTACCTTAGCCTTGAATATACTGAGCAATTAATCTGCAACACATGGTGGGAGAGAATTCCAAAGATTCACAATCTTTTAAATGAATAACTTTAACCTCATCACAATCCTTTTATCCCAGGTCTAAATCTATTTTAGATTTCCCAGCTGTGGAAATAACCTCTCGGTGTCTACCCTATCAAGGCCTGTCAAAATCTTAAAGGTTTCAACAACAAACATTTGCTCTTCTCAATTCCAAAGGTTATAGATCCATCTTGCTCACCCTTTCATCATACACGAACCTTCTCGACACAGGAATTAATACACCTACTTTGCTGTACTATCTCAAATACAATATATTCTTCCTTAAATATGGAGTCTAAAATTGTGCACAGCTGTTAGGTGTGGTCTTAACAAAGACTTGTACAATTGTTTCAAAACTTTCTTCTTCATCTACTCCAGTCTTGCAACAAAAGGCAAATATTCCATTTGCTTCCCCGCATAGCATGTGCTGCATGTATAAGGAAATCCAAGTCTGTTAGAACTTCAGTATTTACATTCTCCATGTTTTTAAAAATATTCTGTTTACAATTCTTACTACTGAAGAAGTAATTTCGCACCTCTCCAAATTTTACTCCATCTGTCAATTTGTTGTCCACTCACTTAACTTGTCGATGTCTCTTCGCAGCCTTTTCCCATCCTTCTTACAGTTTACATCCTCACTCATTTTGCACTGTCAACAACTTGTACGAATTATTCTAAGTCATTAACATAGACTGTAAACAACGGAGGTATGAGTGCTGATGTCTGTGACACTTCAATATTTCGAGTGAAGCTTACAGGTTATCAATTCAAAAATTCCCTGTTTACTCTCTACCTCCTTTCATCTCTACTTTCATCTAAATAAATAAATTACCCCCAACTCCATGAGTCCTTAACTTCTGTATTTACCTTTTCTATGACAATGTTTTGAAAGTCTTTTAGAAATGTATGTAAATTGCATCTATTGACTCTCCTTGATATACTGTATTATTTTATCCTCGAGTAAAAAATTAGGTCTGCAGATGCTGGAGATCACAGCCGAAAATGTGTTGCTGGTTAAAGCATAGCAGGTTAGGCAGCATCTCAGGAATAGGGAATTCGACGTTTCGAGCATAAGCCCTTCATCAGCCCTTCATTCCTGATGAAGGGCTTATGCTCGAAACGTCGAATTCCCTATTCCTGAGATGCTGCCTAACCTGCTGTGCTTTAACCAGCAACACATTTTCAGCTTATTTTATCCTCAACAAGCTTGTTTATGAAAAAGTCCTTTTCTTTTGTCTGATCATGCAATAATTCACAGATTGCATAATTAAGATTTCCTTATTAAGAGATTCCAGTATTTTCTCAAAGACTGATTTCAGGATAACCGGCCTGTAATTCACTGTTTTTCTCTCTTCCTTTTCTCGGGCATGTGTATGCATGGGAAATTCCCTGAAATGTCAACTCTCCTGCTTCTTAGACACTGCCTGACTTGTTGTGCTTTTCCAGCACCACAGTTTTTGACAAAGTATTCTGTCAGGCAAGGCCTAGTATTCTGACTGCAGTCATGATGTTTCAGTTCTGCATCAGTTTATTGCCAACCATTACAACAATGGCTATTAGATGGCAACGTTTATCTGCTGTAATGACTTATGACTCCAGGTTCAAGCCCATGCATACATAGTCTGCATCTATGCAAGGAGAGATTGGCTGCTGCAAGAACTGTAATGGAGTGGACTATTGGCTTTCTGAAACAACGTTTCTTCTGGTTGCATTAATCTAAACCACCCTTGCATCACTCCATTGAGTGACTGTCTGGCTTTGTGGTAGTCTGCTACATGCTGTTTATCCTCGCCACTTTTACCACTGGCTATATGGTGAGCAGCTGAAGGGAAGGAGTGCAAGAAGGAAGAAGCTAGTTCCCCCTGCCTCCAACTTTGCATGATCTTGTCTAGCAACAGAGACAGAAGTGTATCAGTGGAGGTTGTGGGATCTGTTTGGGTGATGCAGTTATCATGGTGGACAGCTAACATTCGTTATGGTGAGGAAACATCTGAAAATGAATTTTCCAGCTCATCCAGAACATTCTTTCAAACTGCAGGAATGAGCAGGTCTAATTCCTGACTGTTTGAGACTGCTGGTGCTGATATGGAATGTGGTCATTATGATGCTTAACTTGTACAAAGTCATTAAATTTCCTGCAGCACTGCATCCAGCTCCTCGTTGCTTGACTCCCACCATGGATATTCTTAGTATCTGCTCCCATTACCTTTTCAAGATGTAGTTAAAGGACCTCCCCTGTGGGATTAGAAGACATCCACCTGATATTCCAACTCCTCCACACATAGTTTGGCAGTGCAGTTTCCAAAAATCTTGGAGCTTTTCTTTAACATTTCTGAGTTTAGATGTAATTGTAACATAACTGCAAACTCTTGAAACTGGCCACAATTTAGGGTGCAGGCACATTGGATTCTTGGCGAATTTTGACAAATTCTTTGCTGGTTGAAGTCAGGCCTAATGCAAAGGAAGATGGTGGTAATTATTGATTCTCAATCAATAGACGATAGACAATAGGTGCAGGAGTAGGCCATTCTGCCTTTCGAGCCAGCACCACCATTCATTGTGATCATGGCTGATCATTCTCAATCAGTATCCTGTTCCTGCCTTATCCACATAACCTTTGATTCCACTATCCTTAAGAGCTCTATCCAACTTTTTCTTGAAAGTATCCAGGGACTTGGTCTCCACAGCTTTCTGGGGCAGAACATTCCATACACCCACCACTCTCTGGGTGAAGAAGGTTCTCCTCAACTTTGTTCTAAGTGGTCTACCCCTTATTTTTAAATTGTGTCCTCTGGTTCGGGACTCACCCATCAGCGAAACATGCTTCCTGCCTCCAGAATCTCCAATCCTTTAATAATCTTATATGTCTCAATCAGATCCCCTCTCAGCCTTCCAAACTCAAGGGTATACATGCCCAGTCGCTCCAATCTTTCAGCATAAGGTAGTCCCGCCATTCCGGGAATTGACCTCGTGAACCTACGTTGTACTCCCTCAACAGCCAGAATGTCTTTCCTCAAACTTGGAGACCAAAACTGCGCACAATATTCCAGGTATGGTCTCATCAGGGCCCTGTACAGCTGCAGAAGGACTTCTTTGCTTCTATATTCAGTTCCTCTTGTTATGAAGGCTAGCATGCTATTAGCTTTCTTCACTGCCTGCTGTACCTGCATGCTTGCTTTCATTGACTGATGTACAAGGACACCTAGATCTCGTTGTGCTGCCCCTTTATCTAACTTGACTCCATTTAGGTAATAATCTGCCTTCCTGTTCTTGCCACCGAAGTGGATAACCACACATTTATCCACATTAAACTGCATCTGCCAATCCACTCACCTAGCCTGTCCAGGTCACCCTGTATTCTCCTAACATTCTCCTCACATTTCACCCTGCCATCCAGCTTTGTGTCATCAGCAAATTTGTTAATATTACTTTTAATACCTTCATCTATATCATAAATGTACATTGTAAAAAGCTGCGGTCCCAGCACCGATCTCTGCGGCACACCAGTGGTCACCACCTGCCATTCCAAAAGGGAGCTGTTTATCACTACTCTTTGTTTACTGTCAGCCAACCAATTTTCAATCCATGTCAATATTTTACCTCTAATACCATGTGCCCTAATTTTGCTCACTAATCTCCTATATGGAACTTTATCAAAGGCTTTCTGAAAGTCCAGGTTTATTACATCCACTGGATCTCCCTTGTCCATTTTCATAGTTACATCCTCAAAAAATTCCGTAAGATTAGTCAAGCATGACTTTCCCTTCATAAATCCATGCTGACTCTGACCTATTGTGTTACTGCTATCCAGATGTATCGTAATCTCATCCTTTATAATTGACTCCAGCATTTTTCACACCACTAAGGTCAGACTAACTGGTCTATAATTCTCTGTTTTCTCTCTCCCTCCTTTCTTAAAAAGTGGGACAACATTAGCCGCCCTCCAATTCGCAGGAACTGATCCTGAATCTATAGAACATTGGAAAATGATCACCAATGCATCCACCTCCTTCAGTACCCTGGGATGTAGACCATCAGGTCCCGGGGACAGATCAACCTTCAGACCTAACAGTCTATCCAACACCATTTCCTGCCTAATATAAATTCCCTTCAGTTCAGGTCCTTCAGCCACTATTACATCTGGGAGATTGATCGTGTCTTCCCCAGTGAAGACAGACCTAAAGTACCAATTCAACTCTTCTGCCATTTCTTTGTTCCCCATAATAAATTCACCCGTTTCTGTCTTCAAGGGCCCAATTTTAGTCTTAACTATTTTTTTTCTTTTCACATACCTAAAAAAGCCTTTACTATCCTCCTTTATATTTTTGGCCAGTTTACCTTCATATCTCATTTTTCCTTTGCGTAATTCCTTTTTAGTTATCCTCTGTTGTTCTTTAAAAGCTTCCCAGTCCTCCGATTTCCCACTCATCTTTGCTATGTTATACTTTTTCCCTTTTTATATATTTTCCCTTTATATGGTCCTTAACTTCCCTTGTCAGCCACAGCTGCCCCTGCCTCCCCTTAGGATCTTTCTTCCTTTTGGAATGAACTGATCCTGCACCTGCTGCATTATACCCAGAAATACCTGCCATTGTTGTTCCACTGCCATCCCTGCTAGGGTATTGCACCAGTGAACTTTGGCTAGCTCCTCCCTCATAGCTCCATAGTTACCCTTATTGAACTGAAATATTATCACTTCTGTTTCTACCCTCTCCCTTTCAAACTGCAGATTAAAGCTTATTGTGTTGTTGTCACTATCTCCTAATGGCTTCTTTACTTCGAGGTCCCTGATCAAATCCGGTTCGTTGCACAACATCAGATCCAGAATTGCTTTCTCTCTGGTAGGCTCCAGCAGAAGCTGTTCTAAGAATCCATCTTGGAGGCACTCCACAAACTCCCTTTCTTGGGTTCCAGTACCATCCTGATTCTCCCAATCTACCTGCATGTTGAAATCCCCCCTAACAACTGTAGTAATATCTTTGTGACAGGCCAATTTCAGCTCTTTATTCAACTTAAACACTACATCCAGACTACTGTTTGGGGGCCGGTAGATAACTCCCATTAGGGTCTTTCTCAGCTCTATCCATACTGACTCTACATCCCCTGATTCTAGGTCCCGCCGCGCAAGGGACTGAATATCATTCCTTACCAACAGGGCCACCCCTCCCCCTCTGCCAGTCAGTCTGTCCTTACGATAGCACGTATAGCCTTTAATATTCATTTCCCAGGCCCTGTCCAATTGAAGCCACGTCACAGTTACCCCCACAACATTGTAACTGCCAATTTCCAAATGTGCCTCAAGCTCATCCACCTTATTTCTAATGCTTCGTGCATTCATATATAATATTTTTAATTTGTTATTCTCCTCACCCTTCCTATCAATCCTTATTTCACTTCATCTTACAGCATGATCCTTTCTCTAGCTTTCTGCTCCATTGATTCCGTTGTCTTTCTTGACTGCTCTTGTTCTAACTTTCCCTTCAACTTCCTCTTTAAACTTCCAGTTTGTCCCCTCCCCCCCCTCCCCGCTATTTAGTTTAAATGTTGCAGTGGTAAACCTGCCAGCCAGAATGCTGGTCCCCCAACTACTAAGGTGCAACCCGTCCCTCTTGTACAATTTATTCTTACCGCTAAACATACCCCAGTGATCCAAGAATTTAACTCCTTGCTTCCTGTATCAGATCCCCAGCCACACATTCAGGTCCATTATCTCCCTGTTCCTGTCCTCTCTAGTCCGAGGAACTGGAAGCAAACCGGAGTTAAACACCTTGGACGTCCTGCTTTTCAGCCTTCTTCTGAGTTCTCCGAAGTCCCACTATAGAATGTACCTCCTCTTCTTCTCGACGTCATTTGTGCCAACATGCACCACCACATCTGACTCTTCACCTTCGCCCTTGAGGATTTCCTCTGTCTGTGATGTCCTTAATCCTGGCACCAGGAAGACAACACACCATCTTCAAATCCCGCCTGTTGCCATAGAAACCCCTTTCAGTCCCTCTCACTATGTAGTCCACTATTACCACGGCTCTGTGTGATGTCTGAGTCCTCGGCTCTGCATCCACGCCAATTTCTGATTGGCAGGCCTGACCGCCTCTCGGACTTGCAGTGACGTCTGTCTCTAAGGTTTCCAAGAGATTCAACCTTTTGCTGACAGGTACTTCCCCCGGGGTCTCTTGCAATTGTCTCATCTCTGCCTTCCTCATCGTCTTCTCCCTTCTACTCTCTTCTGGTATGCTCGGTGTAATAATCTCACTGAAAGTCCTGTCCAGAAAGATATCGTTCTCTCAGATGAGCCTGAGGTCATCTAGTTCTTTCTTCAGTGCTGCAATATGCTTTGTCAGCAGCTGAACGTGTACACACTTTCCACAGTTATACGAGCCAGCTACACCAGAGTCCCCGAACTCCCACACCATGCACACAGTACACTGAATCAGCTTGGCAGTCATGCCTTCACCCTCTTCAACTGTGGTGTAATCACTTCTCTCTACTTCTTTGTCGCAGACTCCTGAACCAAAGACTCGCTCTTTTCTCAACAGAAACTTTCCTCGACCCTTGTGTTTTGTTGCAAGTCTGTGGAATTTTAATTTACGTTAGAGGAGGAGGGTGTGAGGGAGGCCCAGCTGTGTAGGACCTGGTATGAGCCAAAGATTGTAAAGTGGAGTGAATCTCTAGACCTGTAGTTGGAGCCTAGAACATACCTACTTAAATAACACTCACCACCTTCCTATTAACCTCTGCGCTCCGACTTCAATTCCGCCCAGCTCCCGCCACTCTCTGCTGCAAAAAGGCCGCTGGCTTCGAGGTAAGTACTTAAATAACACTCACCCACCTTCCCAACAGCCTCTGTGTCTGACTTCACTTCCACCCAGCTCCCGCCGCTTTCCCACAATGTCTCTGCAGTTCTTCAGGGTTGTGATCAAAGCATAACCATCTTCAGTTACCTCATTAATGACTTTCCCTCCATTATAAGGTCAGAAGGAGAAATATGCTTTGCTGATTCCATAATTTTCAGTACAATTCACAATGCCCCAGATACTGAAGCATCCAATGTCAAATGCAGCAAGATCATGGACAAGGTGATCCATGGCAAGAAAATGTGCACCACACATGGACCCAGATAATGACCATCTCCAACAAGAGGAAATCTCACCATCACCCCTTGGTGATGGCATTAGCATCACTGAATTGTCTACTGTAAACATCCTGGGGGTGACCAGAAACTAAGCTGGATCAACCATATAATTACTGTGACCACAATAGCAGGTCAAAGGTTAGTAATTCTGTGTCAAAGAGACCCACCTCTTGTCTGTTCAGTACCTACTAACCATCTGCAAGGCACAAACCAAAGATTGTAAAGTGAAGTGAATCTCTGTGAGCAGATTGATGTCATTCAGGAATTGGCACATGATTCACCATCTCCAACATTCACCTCCTTTCATCATCGATGCACACTTCAGCTGTGTGTGTTATTTACAAAATTCACCGCAATAACTCACCAAGGCTCCTTCGACTATACCCTTCAAATCTGCAACTTTTACTACCTAAGACAACAATGGTAGCCGATGCACAGGAACACCATCCGCACATTGCCCTCTATGAAATATACTATCCTGACTTGGAAATATATTTCTGTTTCTTGTAATATGTTTCTTCTGTGGCTGGGTCAAAGGCCTGGAACTCATGCCCAAACAGCACGATGGGTATCCCTCACCCTGAAAAATGTGATGGTTCAAGAAAGCAGCTTACCACCACCGTATCCAGGGCAATTAGAGTTAGGCATTAAATGCTGGCTCAGCCAGCTACACCCACTTCCAATGAGCAGTTTTTAAAAAAAATGCTAGTCATTCATAACGTTGTCTTTCTATTGATGAACCAGTCATTCAGTAGCTGAGTTAGCCCCGGCTAGATGCTAAACATTTTGAAATGATCCAAAAGCTTGACATTTCTTGCAGTATAAACAATAAGGACCAACAGCACCCATATCCATTTTCGGGGTCCATCTGGAGGCAAAAACTGTGGACTCGGGAGGAATACCATCTTTGTCCCCTCTGGACACAGACTCTTTTTAAAGGAGGTAATCCCTCTTTTCCTTCTTACATTTTACCCCAAGTTAGAAAAGTAATGAGCTAATCATTTGCTTTTTGCCTTTGTTCACCCATAGTACTATGATGGTGAAGGTGCAAAGAGACCCTTGATTGTGCTTTATTTGGATACTTCAGGGCATCAGTAGTATCAGGTCAGGTGAACGAACTGGCCCTTTACCTGACCACTGAATTAAGAGGGACATGCAAGGGTCAGATGGGAAGATAGTGCCCCCCTTACCCCACCCCACCCCCACACCCTCCTTTTAATAAGTTAACAGTGGATTGTAAAACTCACCCCCAAAATAAAATTGTTTGAAATTGCAAATGGATGTACCAAGAAGAACGAGTTTTCAGAAGACAAAAATACCGGCAAAGGTTAAGGAATGTTGGAAGGGGGTCTCACAAGGCAATTGTGTTGTTACTGAATGAATGGCCATCGATGAGAATGGATTAAGAAGTAGATCTGCGTCTAAAGAACTTTGGATATGTGCTGATATGAATAAACGGAGGCATTTCAGAGATAGGCATGGCTAATGCAAAGAGTTAAATAAGAAAATGAAGATTTGCTTGAAAATTTGAAACCGACGCATTCATCTTGGCAATGGAAACGTAGCTTCATTTAATGTGGAATTTGGAATGCATTGGAGATGGTAGAGATTCAAAGGTAATAAGGAAATAAAAGGAAGGAACTAATATTATACAGTAGCTTTCATGTCCTTTGCAATGAAGCTCTTTAAAAACGCTTGTATTGTTTTAATTAGCAGTTCTTTCTTCAACACATCTTTCAAGTCTATCTGAGAGGACAGATTGGGTTTCATTCTAATGTTTCATCCAGATTCTGCCACCTCTAACATTGTGAATATGATCATCAAATCACTAATCTGTAATTCTGGGCTCAAGTCTCTTTTGGGGTTTAAGCCTTTTGCTGGGATTCTGAGTGGCTACTGTCAAAACAAAGGGCTGCTAGTCTGGTGTCAATAACTTAGCTTATAGTTCACACACAATTTTTTTTACTTGCAAGATCTACTACTGATGCTGATTGAGTTCTTCACGTTGAATAAATGATAAAACCTTGTTCCCAGGGTCAAACTACCTTTGAGAACAGTTGTTATTGTCAGAGAACAGTACAAGTGTTGGTGTAACCAGCACCTGCCCTTTGCATGGTTTCACTGCTCCTGGTCTTCTAGATGCCTTGAAAATAAAATACACTGGTTTTCTTCTTATTTATACATTCATGGGACTTTTGACTGAGCTAATGTCACATGGAGCTCACACATTTACCTGAGCCAGCCGTTTATAATCTTTTCAGCCTTTGTTTCTGAGTTACAAACTGTCTTTGTGCAGTAAATGCTTTGGACAAAGGTTTATCCTGTTCCAGAGACTTTTGTTCATACGTAGAAAGAATTTATTCCATACTGGGACAAATTGATTTATTAACCTATTGTAAAATGCTTTAAAGAACAACATCAACAACAAGGTGTATTTATATAATGTCTTTAAATTACAGTAATAAAAGTTTCCAAGTCACTTCGCAAGAGGATTATGAAACAAAATATGACTAATTTAGATAATAAGACTTTAGCATCGATGATGAAAAGCTTTGTGAAAAGGATATGCTTTAAATAAGGAACAAGAGGTAGCGATTTGGAGAATTTAGGTTAAAGGCAACTGTAGGTTCCAACAAGGTCCAGTGATTAAAATTGGAAACACCTGAGGCCAGACTAAAATGAACACAACTTCCTGGAGGGCTATGAGGCTGGAGAGGAGTATACAGATATGGAAAGGGGAGACCATGGATGGATTTGAAATAAGCAAAAGAATTTTAAAGTGAAGGCATGGATTGACTAGGCTCTACTGCAGTTCAATGAGCACAGGCTTGGTGGTGAGAGTTAAGACATCGATAGTTGAGTTTGGATGATCTCAAGTTTGGAGGGTAGAGTGAGAAACCATTTGGAGATGTATTGGAATAGTTAAATCTAAAGTTAATAATGGCAAAAATGAATTGTTTCAGCAACAAGTGATTTGAAATAAAGCCGAAATTTATCAACATTACGGAAGTGGAAATAAGCAGTCCTCATGATGGCACATACATTTGGATGAAAGCTTATCTTTGGATCAAATGTTAAACCAAAGCTATGAACAAACTGGTTTAATGGTAGAATGTTGCCAAGAAGAGGGATAGTGGTGATAGCTGGGGAATGGAGTTGTGAGGGGGTACTGAAAACAATAACATCAGCCTTCTCAATGTATAACTGGAGGAAATTTCTGCTTATGCACACTGAACATAGATAAACACAAATAACTTAATAATAGTGGAGAAACTGAAAGATGTGGTGGTGAAGTAGAGCTGTGTTTTGTCAATGTTCTTAATGTGTAAATTATTTCTATGATTTTGATGATATTGCCAAGCAGCAAGATATAGAGGAGGAACAGGAGAGACCAAGATCCTTGAAGAGACATCTGAATTAATATGTCAGAAATGCCATTGCACGTGATACTGTAGCTATGATTAGCTTCATATGAATGGAGACAGATGTAAACGGATTCATCGAGCTGCACTATGATGGAATAACATTGGAACAGAATGATTGATTTAACTGTTAAAGGTAGGTAAAGAAGGAAAAGAAGATAAAATATAAAATTCTCGTAATCATATTTGATGTCATTTCTGATGTTGGTGAAAGACATTTGATACTATGGCAGAGCTTAAAACCTGACGGGTGGTAGAGTTGTAGAAGGGGGAGTGGTGTGTGTGGTTCAAACATGCAGGTTAGGATGGTTATAAATTTGGGAGAGAATATGTGCAAAGCTTTTGAAAGCGAATGTTGATTTGGAAATGGGATGGCAGATTCCAAAGGTACTCAAGACAATTTTTGTTTTCTTGAAAAGGGCATTGATGGCAGATTTAAAGGAGAGAAGTCAACAATATTTGCTAACATGGAGAAAGGGAGAGGTAACTGGGTCAACAGCAGTTTATTGAGAATAATGTTGAATAAACAGTTTAATAAGATAAGTTTGGAGAGGTTATCATAAGAAATAGTAGAGAAACTAGACCAAAGTACAGGTATGGGGCTTGGGCGATGGGTGGCATCATAGAGAGTTTGACCGAATAGGCTAGTGGAAGCAAAAGATACTACAAAAGAATCTGATTGAATCATCTCAATTTTAGTAGCACAAAAGCTAACTAACACCTTGTACTTGTTGGATATGAAATGGGGGAGGGGGGAAGGACTTAAAATGGTTTGCAGCAGAGGAGAATTTCAGTGCTTATCTTTGCAATCTAGGATAATCCTGGAAGCTGAGAGCAGGTTCCAACTTTGTTTTAGGCAGTCCATTCTGATCTTGTGGCGGATGGTTAAACCAACCACTTGCCACATCCTTTCAGTTAGTTCTGCATCCGTTGGACCTTGGGCTGCCTAGGTGAGGATCATAACAAGGTGAAAAAGAGTAATGAGTTGAAATGAATGCTCAAGTCACTAAGATGAGGTGCACCTCAGAGCAAAATACTGCAGCTGTTGGAAATCCTTAATAAAAACAAAAAGTACTGGAGAAACTCTGTAGGTCTGCAGCATCTCTTGAGGAAGAAACAGAGTTAATGTTTTGAGCTTAGTAGTACTCCTACAAAGAAGAGTTTTACTAGACAACAAATATCAATGTTGTTTCTTCACTTACAGATGTTGCTAGATTTGCATTTTTTGTTTTTGTTTTAATAAGGATGAAATTTACAGACTAAGGGAACAAAGAAGTGAAGTTATGTCAGTGTTTTTTTATTCATATGTGGGGAAGCCATAGAGAATAATGAATTTGAATTAGTGGTAAGGGAGTGGAACAAGGTAGAAGTACCAGTTGAGTATGGGAACAGAGTAAAATGTGAACTGGTTATAAACACAATGTTGTCACCATAAAAGAGTTTGAAAGGGCACATGATGGTTTATGTAGCCAAAGGAAAAGACCTCACCAAAAAGAAAGATATAATCAACATTCAGAAAGGTATTGTTCAGATCATGGCATTGATGCAATCATCCACAATATGGGAATGGACAACAAGAGACTTGTTCACAAGTGAGCAGACATTCTGGAAGGAAATGAGGAAACAGGCATTCAGGGCTGACTTGCAGGCAAAGGTCACAGTTCAGCAGTGGGAAGGGCAAGCTGCAGAGGAAGAAGATTGATAAGATTAGATCATAGTGGGAGCACTGGGCAAGAAAGTCAACAAGGGATTGGATTGGGGAAAATGGTTTGCTACTAATAATGAACCCATGCTAAAAGGCTCCCTTGAAAGGTGCCAAAATAGGCGAAGATTGGAGCATTATACTTAACCAAGGGGAAATCAACTTTGATGGCAAGGGAGCAGGAAAACCAAGGAGAAACTGAAGGTTTGAAGTAAAAACTGGGAGGACTGAGTGCTATAGAGAGGAAAGGTTAAAGGAGGCATATTATTAAATGAGATGGGTCTAGGAAGGGGAACGATGAGGAAAGTTCTATAAAAAAAACTTTGGAGAATACCAACCGAAAACACAAGATTAGGATCCATGTGTACACTGATGACATCAGCTTTGTTTTAACACCTCTCTTAGTTCCTCCACTGCATCTGATTTACTGTGCTGCTTATCCAATAGCCAATATTGCACTTGCTGAAATTTCCTTTTGCTAAATACTGGAGGACTGTCTTTCATCCCAGTGACAAATTCTATTCTCCAGATATATGCTTAATCCTTCTCCCAAAGCACTGTCTGAGATTCAACCATATTGCTCATAATCTTGCCAATTGATATGGCTTGGAGCCAACATTCAAAACCTAACTGCAATCATCCAGAGCTCCTGCTCCCTGAAAACCTTCGGCCCACCTTCGGATCATTTCCTGCAGAAAATGTCAAAATTCTTCCGAGTCCCCGCCCCTCCCTTTCTCTGTAGCCTTCTCCAGTCCCAAACTCCGAGGTACTTGCAATGCTCCAATTCTTCAGAGAGTCCCAAATTTAATCACTCTTGCATTTGTGGCTACACCTTCAGTTATCTAGAACCTGAGCTCTAGAACACGCTTCCTGCATCTCTCCATCTTTATGTCTCACTCTCCATTACAAGACAGGCAGAAAGTGTAAAATACTGAGGACAATGGGTAAGAATATCATCTTCTTTTGTATTATAGCAAACAATCTGCAAAGAAAGTCATCAACACCAAGAAAGGTGTGCTCAAACTGAGAAATGGTAAACAAATGTGAAGGGAGAATTTCTAAGTATGACAGTGGTTGGTCAGGGAACAGAAACATCTGTCTGTCACAGACTTATGACTTTCTGTACTTACCTCTGTAAATTTAAATTCTAAATATTTGAAACATTGACAATGTCACTTGACAATCTGAAGTAAAATAATGGTTACCTTTAGAACGGATTGCAAATAACACACAGATGTACAAGTGCTCTGAAATGCGTATTTCATCTCATGCCAGCTGTGCTTCGACACTTAAAAATAAACTCAATATTCCTTCTATTTTCAAAAGGTATTCTGTAACAATTTGCATCAAAATATATTTCATAGGTTTCTACAAATTTTTGCAACTGAACTAAACAGAACATAAAACTGAAATAAATTCTGAGATTGTTCATGGTTAAGAGGTATCCTCAAGCACCAGCATGCATTCAGTTGTTGCCTGCAGTCTCTGTTAAATTTCCATAATTTTTGTGATTTATTTGCATGCAAATCTTGGACCTAAAATCCCCTCATAATAAGTAGGATAGCATGCTCTTCTGTCTGTTGCTTAAATGCTTCATTGTTAAATCCTTCTCTGAGAGGTTTGAGGAATAAGTAGAGGTGATCTCAGTAGTTGGAATAGTCTGTGATAATAATTTGTAACCTGTTTATTAATTATGATGCACTATGTACAAAAAATGATGGTGCGGCACACAGAATTTGGCTGTCTTGCTGGTGCTAATTACTTCTTAAAGAAATGGCAATCAGGGTTTTGATGACAGCCTTGACACAGATATTCACTCTTGCACCATGTTTATTAGTTCATGGCTAATTAGCTTACCTATGCAGATTGGCTACTGGTCATCTGACAAAATTAAGTACAAAGACTTTGTATGTTTAAAACTAAGAAAAAAATAAGGTTAAGAAAGACATCCTTTAATGTCTAAGGAGTTCAGAATTAATGCTTGTCTAAGTACACAAAGGGTAGAAAATAATTTTGGTGAGCTAGCACAAATAGCCACACAGATATATGATGTAGCACTCGTAAGAGAAAAGTGACTAAAAACTAGGCACTTAAGATTCATGGGCTAACTTTTACCATAAATCAGCTAAGTATCATTTTTGTCAAGCTTCATGGAGGGTTTCTCCACAAAGCCTAATGACTTCTCTTGTGCGATCATTCCAACCTTGCCTCAATAAATAATACCATGCCCCTGTGGCACCCCAGTCTTCTGAAGCCAGTGTATTGTCCCACTTGTCATTGGCATCAGTCCTCTACACTGCTGGAGTTCTTTGCATTGGCACCATCTTTGTAGGTCTGTTGCACACCCAGTCAAAACTTTCAGTCCAGAACTGCCCTGCATGATGTATGGCACTTGCCCAGAAATGGCAAATAATGAGAAATTGGAGCCCAGGATTATAGACAGGGGTCACAGATGTCCTGGTAGATGGGATGGTCCTGAAGAGGCCTGTCTTCTTCCTGAAGAACCAGCAGAGGAGATCATAACACTACATCCTGCTGGCCTGATGGTTCAGGTTTGCCACTCAGATTAGTGTGGGATTATCCAGCTCGAGGAATGCCCAGTAGTGCATGAAGAAGGACAACGACCCTTCCCATTCCTCCAGGATAAGTGACTGAAATGTGGTCTCTGCAACAATAAACTCACCCTATCACTACTGCTGCACCTACATCCCACCAAGGGCTCAGGCTCTACTGCTTTCACTATTGACCACACCAACATCTCTCACATGTTCTTCTCAACTATCCTACCAAACCTGCACCACCTCTGTGCTGTCTACATATTCACTTGGAACACGTCAACACTTTTGCACCACCAGCAAAAGCTCTGACACCCATTTTAATCTTACACAATTCTTTTCCTTTCATTTATAGAAACTTCAGAAATAGGAGATTTCTAAAGCAGTGTATAATGGTGCTGAAAGAGCCAGGAAAGGTAATAGAATCTACAACATTCAGCTCCTCACCCCAAATTAAGAGAGAATCATAGTAATCGCTAGCGTGGACTGGGACCAGCACTGTCGAGATGGAAACCATAAGTATCGTGGGAATTAAAAGCACGATTATGGGATGGCAAGACTCGTGTGAAGAGATGCTGGATTGATTCGGATGAAATTCACTGGAGTTTGGAAAATAATGACTGGGAGTCCAGACCAGAGGTCACAGTCTAAGGATATTGGGTAGGCCATTTAACATGGAGGTGAGGGGAAATTTCCTAACCCAGAGAGTGGCGAACTTGTCACAGAAAGTGGTTGAGACCAAAACATTGAAGGATTTCAAGAAGGAGTTAAATACAGTTCTTAGGGCTAAATGGGTCAAAGAGTATGAGGTGAAAGTGAGAACAGAACTGTGAGTTGGATGATCACCCATATATATGTTGAATGGTGGAGCAGGCTGGTGGGTCTGATTGGCCTATTATTATTTCTATGTTTCTAACAAGAAGACATTGGAGCAGAAGAAGGCCATTTGCCCCATTGAATCTGCTCCATTATTTAATGAGATCAAGGCTGATCTGATAATCCTCAATTTTACTTTCCCACATTTTCCCCATAAACCTTGATTTCCTATTGACTAAAAATTACTATCTCTGCCTTATATATGTTTAACAACCCACAGATTTACAACCCTCTGAGAGAAATAAAGATGCTCCTAATCTCTGTCCTAACTGAGTGACCCTTAACTCTAAGATTATGCTCTCTGGTTCAAGACTGTCTCATAAGGGGAACAACAAAATCTCTGTATCAGCATTGTCAAGCTCCTAAGAATCTTGTATGTTTCAATAAGTTTCTTTTCATTCTTTTATATTCCAATGAATACCGGTTTCACCGTCTCAACTTCTCACCTTAAGAAAAGCCACTGTTCTTATTGAACCTCCTCTGGACTGTTTCTAATGCCAATGTATCTTTGCTTAGTATCAGAACTTAAATCAATCATAGTATTTTAGGTGTGATCTGATGAATGCCTTGTTTAGTTTTAGTAAGGACTCCCATTTTTTATAATCCATTCCCTTTGATATAAAGGCCTATATTCCATTTCAAACCCCTTCAAACTCCTGTTTGCTATCACAAATGCAGTTTTTTTCGCATTTCAGTAATATTCTATTTTTTTCCAGCCAAAGGGCAAGACCTCACATTTTCCCATATTATATTTATTGCCCACTCTCTTAAACCTTTCTACATCCCTCTGAAGACTTTGTATCATCCTCTCATTTTGCCTTCCAATCTATTTTTGTGTCAGCCATAAGGTACGATTGTACCTTATCTCCTGATATGACAAGTAAGAAGCATTGTCCATTGCTGACCTTCTTACTCCTGCTGTGAATACATTTTTAACATGCCAGAACCTGTTGTTTGCGATACATTCTGTTTTTGGTCTCCTGCATTGAGAAGCAACAGTTGCATGATCTCTGTTGGTTAATAAGGTAATGTTATTAACAGTTCAGATATTGACATCTCAGTGAGTACTTTAGTTAGATTAGAGCTACGAACACCTGATGGGGAGCACTTCACTGCCATATTCCCACAGCTGGTCAAGGAAGAAATGCCCAGTTTACAGGAACTCGGAGGACTGCGGGTGACCAGGCACCTGCTCAGCCCTAGGCAGGAGAGGATGCCACGGTGTTGGCAATTTGTGACTTCATTGACATATCCAAACAGAAGCCGCAGTGGGCAAACTGACACAAAAGTTGCAGGACTCCAGTTGCCGCCTGAAGCATGCTAAGTGTCTGACTGCCATTGGCCGCTGTCATGGACAGACAGGTCTAGCTGTCTCAGGGTTTGCTGGGTGAGTACAGAGACCTGCACTCCATCATTGCAACTATCGGTGCTTTGCACCAACAACAAGGTGTCAGTGGGGACACGGTATCTTGAGTTCGCTCCAAATAGCTCTTCCTCATTAGGAGACAGTGCAGCACCCAAGCAGAGGAGAAACCAGACACAGACGTGGCTGAGCCTTCTGCTTCCAATCTGCCTGCCACTGTCTGTCTTGAGGCATTTCAGACCGAAGAGGGGGCACCTCCCTCTGGGCATAAAAATCTAACCAAACCTCCAACATGGTCCAATGTTGGGCATGCTCCACTGCAGCTGTGGAACCCCAAACTGTCCTGTGATATAGCAGATGGGGGAAGAAAAACCTTGTGAGGATACATAGGTAACAAGGGTGACATCTCACTGTAAATATATTCTCTCATTTGTAAAAGTATATTCACTTTTCTTTATCAGATATATGGGTGGATGTCTGTTCAGCTGCAACTATAATTTTCAAAATACAGGCCCACAACATAATTAGTGCTAGACAATGTTTAATGTTCCAAGTTGTGAAGAGAGCTATTCCTGCACCATGTGCATGCTTGGGAATTGGAAGATGATTGCTACTTCAGCAACTAGCGTTAATCTTTCCAGACCATAAAACTTGGCTAGTGCATCATTGAATCTCACCACTGCTCCGTATGATCATGCTTTTGGGGCAAGGACTGTGACTGTACACAGAAGGTTAATGATGAGGGTTCATACAGCATTTTGTAGTCACAAGTGTCTTTCAGCGTTAGCATGTGGAAGTCGGCATAATGCTTTGAATGGCCTCACATTGCTTGAAATTGAAGACCCCTCCCTTTCTAAACAAAAGAATTACCCATCCACTCCAGGTGTGGTGACAACTGTTTCAGCTCCTTTGTGAGCTTGTTGTTTATAGCACAATGGAAGGAAACAAACATTCACTCTTTCAGCAATGTGTCACAGACTCAGCCACTTCCTGTTACTGAACCTTAAATGTATACTTTTCTTGTCTTGGCAGCCCTATTTGATGCCACCATAGATTTTAAACTTCCTCAAGTCATCAAAGGAAAAAAAAAGAATAGGATTTTGGAGAGGGTTGAATTAATGGAATAAACCAGTACTTGTATGCAAAAGGTACATCATATTTGCCTCATCTTTCTGAATTTTGATGTCATAATAGGGAGATTTTAATGAGGAAAGTGTAGTTCAGGTTGCCTATATGGATTTAACAGAGTGTTTTTAAAAAGTACAATACAAAAGACAGGCTATCAAGTTTGAGATGTGTGGACTGATATATAAAAATAAATTCACAGGAGATCAACACCCTTGGTTGGACAGCATTTATTGTCTAACATTAATTAAGAGGCAACCACATTTCTGTGAGTCTGTAGTCATGTGTAAACAGGATTTCCTACTTTAATGGGCTTCAGTGAGCCAGATTTTATTTGAAACAATTGACCGTAGTTACATGGTCACCGTTAGGCTAGTATTTTATTCTGAATTTTATTGATTTCAAAGTTCACCATCCTCCATGGTGGGTTTGGTAAACTGAGTCTGAGGTTTTGGATCACTAGCCCAGTGACATTATAACTATGCCACTGGGAGTGTGAGCATCAGCTGGGAAAAAAGAAATAGCTTTAGGTCAGAAAACTGCATTTCATGGTAAATGGTTGTTGTTTTTCTGACTAGATGGTATTAAAAACTGATGTTAAAAAAAAATCTTTTGTGTCAGAACCACTGTTTTTCTCAATATGTATATAAAGCTCAGTGGTTGGCACTGCTGCCTCACAGTGCCAGGTACCAAGGTTCAATCTGTGTGGAGTTGGCATCTTCTCCCCAAGTCTGTGTGGGTTTCCTCCAGGGGCTCTGGTTTCCTCCCACAGTCCAAAGATGAGCAAGGTAGGTGAATTGGCCGTGCTAAATTGCCCATAGTGTTAGGTGCATTAGTCAGAGGGAAATGGATCTGGGTAGATTACTCTTCGGAGGGTCAGTGTGGACTTGCTGGGCCGAACGGCCTGTTTCCACAATGTAGGGAATCAAATCTAAATGATTTGGACCATGTAGTACAGGGTTGAAAAAAAAGTTGAGAAGTTGTCAATTATACCAAATCTGAAAATATGGAAAAGTAATTGAGACGATGTCAGCAGTAACAGGAAATCTTAGTCAGACGAGAAGAGTGGTCAGACAATTGGAAGATGGAATTTAACACCAAGTGAGGTGATGCATTTTGTCAGATAAAAAGAGGAAAAATAGACTTAATGTCAAAATTTTCTGAAGATTGTGCAGGAAGTAGAACTTGGGGGTTCACAAACATAGACCTTTTAAGGTGGCAGGACATATCGAGACAGGAAAGAGCAAAGCATTTGGAATCTTGGGTTTCTTAAATAAGATAAATGAGTGCAGAAGAAAGGAGGTTGTGCTAAACATTTGTAATGTTCTAGATCAGCAACAATTAGCATTACCATCCACGTTTGGTCTCACATTTTGGAATCTTGGATTGTTTATACAGAGAGCTCGTATACACTTAGAGTCATAGAGATGTACAGCATGGAAACAGACCCTTCGGTCCAACCTGTCCATGCCGACCAGATATCCCAACCCCATCTAGTCACACCTGCCAGCACCTGGCCCATATCCCTCCAAACCCTTCCTATTCGTATACCCATCCAAATGCCTTTTAAATGTTGCAATTGTACCAGCCTCTACTACTTTCTCTGGCAGCTCATACCACTCTCTGTGTGAAAAAGTTGCCCCTTAGGTCTCTTCTATGTCTTTCCCCTCTCACCCTAAACCTATGTCCTCTAGTTATGGGTTCACCCACCCCAGGGAAAAGACTTTGTCTGTTTCTCCTATCCATGCCCCTCATAATTTTGTCAACCCCTATAAGGTCACCCTTCAGCCTCCGATGCTCCAGGGAAAACAGCCCCAGCTTGTTCAGCCTCTCTCCATAGCTCAAATCCTCCAATCCTGGCAAATCCTTGTAAATCTTTTTTGAACCCTTTCAAGTTTCACAACATCTTTCCAGTAGGAAGGAGACCAGAATTGCAATATCCCAACAGTGGCCTAACCAATGTCCTGGACAGCCTCAATATGACCTCCCAACTCCTGTACTCAGTACTCTGACCAATTAAAAATAGCATATCAAATGCCTTCTTCACTGTCCTATCTACCTGCAACTCCACTTTCAAGGAGCTATGAACCTGCACTCCAAGGTCTCTTTGTTTAGCAACACTCCCTAGGACCCTACCATTAAGTGTATAAGTCCTGCTAAGATTTGCTTTACCAAAATGCAGCACCTCGCATTTATCTGAATTAAAATCCATCTGCCACTTCTCAGCCCATTGGCCCATCTGGTCAAGATCGTGTTATAATCTGAGGTAACCTTCTTCGCTGTCCACTGCACCTCCAATTTTGGTGTCATCTGCAAACTTGCTAACTGTACCTCTTATGCTCACAATCAAATCATTATGTAAATGACAAAAAGTAGAGGACCCAGCACCGATCCTTGTGGCACTCCATTGGTCACAGGCCTCCAATCTGAAAAACAACCCTCCACCATCACCCTCTGTCTTCTACCTTTGAGCCAGTTCTGTATCCAAATGGTTAGTTCTCCCTTTATTCCATGAGAGCTAACCTTGCTAACAGTGTCCCATGGGGAACCATGTCGAACGTCTTACTGAAGTCCCTGGCTTGTCTTTACCGCCCTTCTTAAACAGTGGTATCTCGTTAGCCAACCTTCAGTCTTCTGGCACCTCACCTGTGACTATCGATGATACAAATATCTCAGCCAGAGGCTTAGCAATCACTTCTCTAGCTTCCCATAGAGTTCTAGGGTACACTTGATCAGGTCCTTGGGATTTATCCATCTTTATGCATTTCAATACATCCAGCACTTCCTCCTCTGTAATATGGACATTTTGCAAAATGTCACCGTTCTATTTCTCTACTTTCTATATCTTCCATATCCTTTTTCATTGTAAATTCTGATGCAAAATACTCATTTAGTATCTTCCCCATTTTCCACACCAAGGCTGCCTTGCTGATCTTTGAGGGGCCCTATTGTCTCCCTAGTTATCCTTTTGTCTTTAATGTATTTGTAAAAGCCCTTTGGATTCTCCTTAACTCTATTTGCCAAAGCTATTTCATGTCCCCTTTTCGTCCTCCTGATTTCCCTCTTAAGTATACCCCTACTGCCTTTATACTCTTCTAAGGATTCACTCGATCTATCCTGTCTATACCTGACATATGCTTCCTTCTTTTTCTTAACCAAACCCTCAATTTCTTTAGTCATCCAGCATTCTCTATACCTACCAGCCTTTCCTTTCACCCTGACAGGAATATATTTTCTCTGGATTCTCGTTATCACATTTCTGAAGGCTTCCCAATTTCCAGTCGACCCTTTACCGCAAATATCTGCCTCCAATCAGCTTTTGAAAGTTCTTGCCTAATACCATCAAACTTGGCCTTTCTCCAATTTAGAACTTCAACTTTTAGATCTGTTCTATCCTTTTCCATCAGTATTTTAAATTGAATAGAATTATTGATGGGCCATATGGCTGATTCCTGTTTCCTTATGCCTCCACAAATATACTTTTTTGCAGACCAGTGGTCTTCCTCAACAACAGGGCAAGATCATTTGTGCTGTTCTCAAAACTCACAAATGGATTTTAGCATCAACAGGCATTGAAACCATGGCTCTGAGTTCCCAGTGCAAACCAAATGGGAGGATATTTCATCTCCAGATTGTTGCTGGTCAAATCAGATAGCTTGCAGCTCTGCAGTCCCAGTAGTGTCATGAGGAGCAGTGGTCACTTCTGGAACTGAAGTCAGTCCCAAGCGATGGACAATGATGGAGGGCAGAGACTGAGGGGAGTGAGGAGGCCTCAGCTGGGCAAGTCAGACAGACCTTGACAAGGGAGCTCGTGGACCATGTCGGGCATGTTGCTTGAGCAGGAGGGACTCTTGACCCAAAGCCCACAGTTAGGCTATCAGTGTGTACCTGGTGATATTGTCACATAATCCATCACTACCATTGCCCACACCATTGGTAAAAAAAAACTGGAGGGAGAAATCTGCAATGGTCATTCCTTTTCCACTTAAGGATTTCAATTGACCCAAGGCTGATGGGCCATTTAACATCCATCCAACAACTGGTAAAATACCAACAGAAATATGTAAGCAACTAGCACAGCATCCTTGCCCTCTGCCTGCCAACCCTCTTCCATGGGAATTAAAATTCCTGACAATAATTCCCATGTGTTAGTCATTGAGAGAGTATGATTTTATTGTTTTTAATAACCTATTTTTCTAATCAACCTCTCCAGACATGTCACACACCTCTGGAGCAGATGGAACTTGACCCTGAACCTCCTGATCTGGGAGTAGGGACACTATCAATGTGCCAGAGAGCCCCAAAGCAATACTTTTATATGGAATGTCTTCATTTGAAACACCCTTGCTGATGGCCTTGAAGAATTGTCCTTGTCAGGCAAGTGATTACCACACGCATCACATTTAAATTTGCCAATTGACATTGTGGGTTGCTGTATTCAACATTGGTGTCTGATGCCAAACAGCTATAGGCACTGGTTGTCATGATAGTGCATATCAGCCCACAGGGTGTGTTGTCACATTCCTCTTTTACGAATTAATGATTCCCAGGTATAGTGAACACTCAGGTCCATCATGTCTTTTGCTTGTGGATCTTGTAGCCATCCCACTGTTTATCTTGCTCTATGTACCTCCACAGAAGATTGTTACCTATGTGACCATTTTCTGGCTTGTGGATGGGCCTAATTCACCAAAGCCACCTCCATTTGATTAGTGATCTTTTGTAATTTTATCCTGTCAGAATGTATTCCTGACAATAATTCTCATGTGTTAGTCATTGAGAGAGCCAACATAATTGTTCTCTGAGAAGGCCCAGGTAATATGCATTTGCATCAAACTGCACAACTTCAAGAAGGTTCTTCACCACCTTCTCAACAGCAACCTGTATTGGGTCACTGATGTGTCTTTTGCATTTAAAGTGTCAAGGAGTTGGTTTTTCATCAACTCAAACACAATTGTTATTTTTAAAAAAGCACTGGGATTGCTTACTGGGTCAAATAATCTGCAAGGAAAACTAACTAAACTTCAATCCCTGCTTCAGGAGAAACTGAAGCACTGTAATAGTTTTTTTCACTAAGCCTCCCTTTCCATTTAGCCTTTGGTTTTTCCTTTGTTACTGGATTATTATGGTAAAGAGATTCCATTGTTGCATCAAGACTTTCTTAAAAATCAGTAAATCCACTAAGGAACACAAAAAAAAATGCAAATATTGAGGCAATTTCTGGTTTGGGTAAATCTCAACCATTATAAATTAATGATCTACATGCGTGCATCAACAGCTTAATTATGCTGTTACAGTGCATTTTAATATATATCATACCAAATTCATGTACATTTCACCTAAATAAAAATTGAGCCATAAAAACAGGATCTTAGAAATTATCATTTGGTCCTCTATAACCTGCTCCACAATTCATTTAAATCATAAAGATTTTAAAACAAAACTGAAAATCATTTGAATAATGCAGAATAACTACTGCTTCTGATAGGATACTCCAGAGTAAAGGAGAATGATATGAAATTTGTGTTGGGGCAAATTGGAGTTTCAGATGCCGATGAACTTCATTAACGATGTATGAATTCATGTAGTTAGTTTGTTGTCTATTTTTTTCAGGAATCTACAAATAAATCACATCCTTTACCATGTAATTAGAAAGAACAATCTTGACAGATCCCAAAGATTTTTCTGGTTTAAAAAATTTATACCAACTTCTACCTTCTATGAATTTACATATGTTTGTTCTCCATGATATGCCTAGGTGTATCTGCAGTAACAATTATTCAACATGGTAGATTAGTTGACAACTGTAGAACAAACTGCATTTGCTTATCTTTCTCTTCCACTTTATTTATTTTAAAGAGTATTAGTTTTCACTTTACATATTTTCTATATTGGCAATTAATTACTCGGACAAAGTGATTCCAGCTTATTTGCAATATTTCCTATTGCTCAATGGAGTATCTCACTGGTCTCCATAAAATGCATTATCTTACCAATGTGTACATGTAGTTAACTAATTAAAAATAGTTATTTTTAATTTAATTAAAATTTTGATTGGCCCTTCAGATCCTAAAACTGTTCTTCTCTTCATTTCAAGCATATCTGCCCTGTGCCTTAACCTCAAATCTCTTCATACCCTTATTTAATAAATAAAAATCTGTCTTCAAAATTACAGTTGGCTTAGAATCAACAGCTCTTTAGAGGTGATTTCATATTTTTTGTAACCACTTGCAGGAAAAAAAAGCTTCTTGCTTTTACTTCTAAGTAAGCTACCTTTGCATTTGAAATCATGTTCCCTTATTTAGTTTGTATTTATAAGAACCTTTTAAATCTGTTATCATTTGATGGATCAGTGTTGCACCTTCATATGGGCCTATGTAACTTTCCTGAAGTTCAGCAGCCAAAAGGAATGTAATACTACACATGGGTGTCTGTCCAAATGTCTGCAGAACTGAACTATCACTGAATTTTGAAGAGATGTATTATAGTGAAACATTAAGTCAGCTTCTCGTCTCCATAAAGTCCACCAGACCTGCTGAGCTTTTCTAAGGTTTTCTGCTTTTTATGAACAATGACTTCCCTGCTTTTGTACTACCACCTCCTTGAAATAAGGACCTTGCACTGCAGAAATCCTAGGCAATCACCCATCCGCCTCACCAATCTAGGAGATCAACGACCAACTGCAACAGCCCTACACCCAACTCTTTTGAGATCAGGTATTAGCAAAGTCTAAAGATTAAAAAAAAAATGATTTCTATTCTGATAGCTACACACTGCTGCAATATACTGCGCCATTAGAAAAGTTCTCATTATTCATATTTCACCATTGACTTTTGTAAGCATAACTTTCCTCTCTTTGTGATTGCACGGAAATTTGTATCCATTTATCTATTTCTTATTTTACTACTATGATAGTCAATGTGATTTATTATCAGATATTCATTCACATTTTTGGAAAGCTTTCGTAGGAGCTGCCAAATAATCTGAATTTCCAGGAAAACAATTTCCTATATTAACTTCTTCCAGGATCAGTCTGCCTTGGAACATGTTCCCTTTTAATCTCTTTTTCTACACTAAGGTCATTATTTCACAATTCTCTCTTCATAATGTAGAACTTCCATTTAGTTCCTTCCTAATGTGTCGCACATCAATATTTCGCCAATTTATCTGAGTGCTCTTAGCTTCCATGGGAGAGTCTGTTGGAGTTGTCCCAGCACGAAGGCTTTGCTGATCAAAGATTATTTCTGTGATCTCACAGTAATAGGATGTGAATTGCAATGAAAGCCGGTACACTGTACCCTGGGTTACTTCCAGCCTGTGTCTGGGGATAACACATACTTCAGGGAATACATTTTATCAGCAGGCAATGCATATCATCACTGTTACAGAGAACAAGTTACCAATATATTTGTCTCTCCTTCATGGAGTTGCAGGTATGGAAACAATCACTGAACCTCTTTATTTTTAGCCATGCAGAGAAATAAAATATGATTAACTCAATCCACTTAAGAGAAAAAAAAAATAAGATATTTGATTCAAACTGTCAAACATCATCCAACCTAACTATTTTGATGTTACTTATCCCCCTTGAGTTCAGTCAATGCCTGTTTCTGTGCCTTTTTTTTCCAAGTCTATAGGTCTATTCTTCATGTCATTTTATTAAGGTCAGAAATAAGGAAGTTTGATTTGAAGCTTTTCAATTATACCATGATATAAATATCATCTTCCTTTTTAATATTGTATTTTCTTTGATATTTTCCTGCTTATTTTAAAAAAAAACTATGATACAGCAGACTCTATAATTATGTTTGCCACATCCTTACATATTTTACAAAATCCCTTCTGCAGTCAAGGTGCTATTTTAGTCTTTGTCTTATTCTTGACATTTAAAAAAACTTTGCAATGAAACTGAAGTGTCGGCATGGAGTACTGGAATGCTTGCTGAGCAAGATTTACTGACTTTGACAAAAGTAAAGGACAGAATTTAAAGGAAAATAATACCTTCTATTCACTAATTTCTATTTGCCTTGTATTACAAACTAAATTTGTGGAGAGTCTGAGGTGCTTGCTGGTCTCAGTCTTTATTATATCCCTTTCCTACAAATCAAATTGCCTTGTATAAAGCTGTTTTAAAAGTAATGAATCCCAGGTGATAGAGTGTATGAACAGAATTGAATGCACTGGCTGAGATCTGCAGATTATATTGATTCTCTGTTCCAAATGTCTCCCTGACTGACTGCCACCCAAATTATCACAATCTACAGCTTGAAAGCTTAGTTCTTCAAAGATGTGACTGAGGTCTTAAACACATTTCTTGTGTAATAACCAGCTTAGTACAACAAATAAAAGTCTAACATTTAAAGTGCAAGGAAATTGCATTAAAGTCTTGTAAAATACTATTTAATTTAACATTGTCTTTTTCAATTTCTGACATCTTAGGTGTTTTATTGTCAATAATAAATGCTGGAGATTTAGTTAAAAAAACTAGACCTTAGCAAAAACTTTGATTTGTATACATTTCACAACTTTCTTTTCATATGAAAAAAATTTAAATCTTTTAGTAATGTTTTTTAGAAATTTAAAATGCGCATAGTTTCTTAGATTGTTTTCTTCATTTTATGTTTTCTACAGTGCAAGTGTTATTTTGTAGGGAAATGCAGTAATTAATCCATGCATTGTGTACTTCCATGAACAACAGATTGAAGAGGTTTTATTAATTTTGGTGCTTTTGCACTAAGAAGGGCAGGAACACAACCTTCGGTGAGAACGTATAACATTCCAAGCAACGCTCAGTCTCTTCAGAACAAAACAATCAATTTCCTTCAAAGACTTATCAAGAACTTGCATAATTTAGTGACAAATAAAATAGATTGATTAAGCAGTTCATCTCATGTTTTTGCTCAGTTTTCAGGAACTAAGGCTATGTATAGAATTACACAACTGAGGAGAATGAATTGAGCATTCAAGTCCAACTCAGACCTGCAACTGAATTTGCACAAGTTTGGCATCCGAATATCAAATACTGCTCTCATGTACAGACAGAACAGATGCATACAGTGAAAACTGCAGGTGGATGCTATGTGCCTGATATTTTCTTTGAAAATACTGTTTGATATGTATCATTAGGCTGTACTGAAAGAGCAGGCATCCTTCCATACATGAGAGGTGATGGGCATACAATAAGCAATGCTTTTTTTTAGAAAAAGTATATGTATCTGGAAGTGCTATCATACACAATCGAACATTATTTTTCTTCATCAGCAAATCTCTGTGGCTTTTTGTTTTAACTACTAGTCACCACCAGTGACTCACCTGTGTAACCAATTGAATAATTGCATGCAAGGCCAGAAATAGGCAAAGCAAACCATCAGAAAGTGAGGGGAAGGTAAGAAGAGTGGGATGATTCTAAATCTACATGGAGTTGAAAAAAGCACTGTACCTCTGGAGGTGCCCACCTCTCTCGAAACATGTCAAGAGTATTGGTGAATATTGCATGCTCCCCCTCTAAGCACAGCCAGGAATGAACATAAAGCAATGCTTTCATGCTTTTATTGTTTTTAATAACCTATTTTTCTAATCAACCTCTCCAGACGTGCCACACACCTCTGGAGCAGATGGGACTTGACCCTGAACCTCCTGATCTGGGAGTAGGGACACTACCAATGTGCCAGAGAGCCCCAAAGCAATACTTTTATATGGAATGTCTTCATTTGAAACATCCTTGCTGATGGCCTTGAAGAATTGTCCTTGTCAGGCAAGTGATTACCACACGCATCACATTTAAACTTGCCAATTGACATTGTGGGTTGCTGTATTCAACATTGGTGTCTGATGCCAAACAGCTATAGGCACTGGTTGTCATGATAGTGCATATCAGCCCACAGGGTGTGTTGTCACATTCCTCTTTTACGAATTAATGATTCCCAGGTAAAGTGGACACTGAGGTCCATCATGTCTTTTGCTTGTGGATCTTGTGGCCATCCCACTGTTCATCTTGCTCTATGTACCTCCACAGAAGATTGTTACCTATGTGACCATTTTCTGGCTTGTGGATGGGCCTAATTCACCAAAGCCACCTCCATTTGATTAGTGTCAGTACATTTGAGAGCTCTGTCTTTGAGAAGGCTGTGATCTTTTGTAATTTTATCCTGTTGGAATGTATTCATAATGCAGTGCAGACTGTGAAGTCAGAAATTATTGAACTTCTTTTACTGGCAGCTGTAAGTCGCTTACGTTTGACAGTTACACTGCAATGTTCTGGCACAAAATGCCTTACCGTCTCCATTTTATAGAGCCCACCCCCACCACTACAACCAGAATGTTTTCAGCAATGAAACACGTAAAATATAACAAACGGCAAGCCCAAGACCTTCTGATCCATATCCTATATGATCTTGACAAAATTTGATATTGGATAATGTTGTTTAAGATAATGGTTCTGAGGAAGTTAATGTTTATGTTACATTGAGCCCCACATAACTTAATGTTGTCTCGCAATCTTTTGGTGGAAGCAGTTGAGTTCTGCATGAGTACTCAAAGGGAGCAGATGTATTATATTTACTCCTGATAGGCTTTAGAAATTACTCCTAATAAATTCATTCAAAGCTTGCCAACTGGAGGCATGCAATGAACCATCTTATGTAAAATAGGTATCTTTTCTGTTTGGACTCATCAGCATTTTAATCTCTGCTACTGACAGACCCTAGACTTGGCATAGAGAAAGGAAGATTGGTTTCAGCACGTTACTCCATCCAGAATACCAAATGCTGGCAGCCTGGTATCTGAAACAGGGACACGGTATCAACAATGGTATTGTGAAGAATATAAAAAACCCAGGATATGACAGACAAAGCACCCAGTAGCCTGCTCATGACTTGGTCTATTATTAAGGCCTTTAAATGGCCAACTAATTGGCACGTAATGCTCTCAACCTGCCTGTATTGCCGTAATTCACTGGGCTGTGAAAGGTAGGCAAAAATGGCAAGAACATCCATCTGGGGACATCCAACCTCCGCCAGAGGGCAGGATTGAATATCCCAATGTGTTTTGGCAGTTGGTAATGGTGAGGTAACAAGAGCATCCTACACATACAACCACGACTATAAGTCAGAAAAGCATGGAATGGGATTCTGAAATACGGTTCAAATTGTGGGACAAAGGCTTCTGAGGGATATTCGAGACCTGGCACCAATGGAAAGTTTTAATTAAATAGAGGTGTCAACTTGAATGGAAATATGCCTAACCCAACTGGCACCTCAAACACAGTGAAGAACCAAACACTACTTCTTTAAGATTCTCAACGACTTTGCCACAAACTGGAGGCTACTCAAGAATTCACTTTGTGTCAGCACTTCTGGTGAAATCACCATCTCTATCCAGTATATCCCTGACTCCAGTTACCTTGGCAACGCATGTCCTCTTATCCATAAGAATGGAGGCACAAATTCTCGAGTAGTGATTCCTAGGAGATAGCTGCTGTTCTGCTGCAAGGAGGCATGGTTTAGTATATCTTTCTTTCAACATAAGAACTCCATGATATCACTGAGACTTTGCAGCTAGTGGAATAAACATGTTGACAGCACACACTGCCAAAGTAGAGTCTCCTGGTCTGCAGGTAGAGGCTCTTTGCATGGGTTCAAAGGCCCACTTATGTCTATTCTTAAAGGTTGAAGATAATTTGCACTCAAAAATTGTAAACTAATTTCAAGGTTAGGAGGAAGAAAAACCTATTTTTTTAAATCCCACAATGATTTGGAAAATGTTTGCATGCTGTTTATGCAAAAAGTATACCAAGAGGAAAGAGTTGTATTTTATCGAATTCTTTGACTGCTTAGATTACTTTGCACGTGTTATGTTGTTGCAAGTATAACTGCAATTCTTGTGAGTTTCTCAACTGGTAGTTCATGTTCTCATGCAATTAAAGTCATTGCACCAAAGATCTCAAGAAAATTTAAACTCCAGGTACAGTAGAAATTTAAATAAAGCTTTTCATTGCTTTTGACAGAATAAAGAATTTTTTTAAAATGCAGAGTATTGTACAACTACTTTTGAATGTTTTGTGGTCCCTTCAGCAGATATAGTCCAACTGTGATTCCCATATCCAGTTCTCCTTGTTAACCAGTCGGTATTTATATTTCTTTATTTCCATTAGTACCAGGTTTAAACAGATCAAGGACAAGGTGTCTTCGTTAATACAGTTAAAAGCTCTTTGCATGTTAGTTGTCTGAAATGTATTGGTGTAATCTAATGCAGGAATGACTATGAAACAAATGAAGTGACCTTCATTGAAAAATAACTTAACAGATGCGTTATAAATGTAATTGTTTCAGTGATTTAGTTATATATCCCCAGTAGGCATTCTTGTGAACTGCTGTCGGACTCACCTTGTAACTCTGAGAGCTGGCAAATTCAGCAACGACTTACCTTTTCTCAAAATGTCACTAAAGTTGCCAAGAATGTATTTCTTAATAATTAAAATCCAAAATAATTAAAATGGATTTATTTGCAGACCTTTTCTGTTTAATTATAGTGATTAACTCCATTGTTTTTTTTAAATTTGGCATTTTGCTGATACTATCGAAAGCAAAATGAAAACAATTAACATGAAAGGATATAACAGCATATTTTCCTCTGGGTAACAATTTAAACAAAAATGTCAGCATCTGTAAATTGTTAAATGAGAAAGGTAGAAGGCAGTAACAGGTGTCTTTACTGCTGCCCAGAGTGTTACTTGTAACCTGAAATATGTGTAATCAAATTAGCTCAACCAAATTGCTTGTTAAAAAAGCCTTGAAGAATTGTTCTGAGGACTGCTGGAATTCTAGAGGGTGGCACTGAGGAAGGAATAGTTTACAGAGTCAATCCTTAATTCCCCTTCAGACTGAAGGTTAGTCATTCAAATTAAAAGCAAGATTTAGATCTTCAAGCACAATACCCAATACATGAACGTGGTTCTGTCAGAAGTAAAACAGAACACCGGATGCTGGAAATCTGATACAAAAGCATAAGCTGCTGGTAAAATTCAGCAGGTCTGGCAGCATCTAAAAATCTAATTTACTGTACTCACTGTTCATAGTCTTGTCTCCTCTACACTGGGGAGACGAAATGCAGACCAGGTGACTGCTTTCCAAAACACCTAGGTTTGATCTGCAAAAATGACCCTGAGCTTCCAATTGCCTGCCTCTTCAATATACTACTGTGTTCCCTGGCCAACATTTCTCATGCAGGCCTGCTGCAGTGTTCCAGTGGGCCTCAATGTGAGTTCGAACAACAACACCTCACTTTCCACTTGGGAACCATGCAGCCTCTAGTACTCAATATCGAGTATAATAATGTGAGAACCTTATTCTACTTTTCTATATTTTTTACCCATCTTTCTATCCAGTCCTATTATGAAAATGTGTTGCTTTTAACACAATCATCCGTGCTTACATACACCATGGCCTGTTATCATGTTATGTGGATTGCTGTCACTACAACTCACCTATTCTCTCTCAATCTTAGCTCTTCTTATCACTTGATCGGCTTTTCTTCTGTACTAGCCTGCTATCTATAGTTTCCATTTCTACCCCTTTCATATCTCTCTCTTTCATTTTCTCTCTCTCGCTCTCTTTGGGCTCCACCTTCACCAATCGCTCCCCTTCCTCCCCATGTGCCAGTCCCCTAACACCCTCACCTGTCAATTTGGTCTTCAGCATAACTACCACTTTTTCCCAACTGCTGACAGTTCTGATGAAGAGTCACCAGGCTTGAAACATTAACTCTGCTTTCTTCCCCCAAATACTGCCAGATTTGCTGAGTTATACCAGCAACTTCTGTTTTTGTGTTGTTGGAATAACTAGTACAAATTGTCTTCCAATTACAGAAATGGGCATAATACAAATGGGTGTATTATCAGATCTTTCATAATCTAGAGCAGGTAAAAAGGTTAGCCTAGGTCTAGATGAGGCATCAAAAACCAAATATAATTACAGACCAAAATAACTCTGAGTAAAGATCTATTGGCTTTCCCTGACCCAATTCATGGCTATTGAGACTTGGCCAATTGAAAATTTCAGAACTCAGATCGATAACTGTTTATTAGATAAAGCATGGAGGATATCAAATCAATGTGGGTAAATTGAATTATGATGTAGATCAATCATGATCTAAGTGAAAGGTGGAACAGACTGAATGGGTTTAGTGGCTTAATTGCCATTTCCAAATATCTGGGCATGACAGAGAACTGGTTTATTATAAGGTTGCAGCACAGAGGCTGTAGCTGAGGTGTATCACATACAAAGCTATTGACTCTGTCAGTCAAAAGTGTTGTTGGATTCAGCTGAAATTCTATCTGCATTTGCACCACATATATAACTGGATGCTGTTTTGCCAGAAACTATCAACATGTTTCTACTTTGGCCATTATCAGCATAGTATTTCGTATACTTTAAGCCTTTAATTATCTAAAAGAAATAATTTAGCAACTTTTGTGCAATGTCAGAAAACAAAACATGTCATTCGGTCAACACAATGCCCCAGAATACAATATGCCCTCATAAGTTGTGAGGAATTAGAAACATCATTGGGTTTATATTTCTAACAGAGAATGTTCTAAAGTAGGAATAGTGCATGACAGCCACTTGCCCTTAATCAATACCAATTGCAGTGATTTTATTTTTTATGATGACATTGATGAATGATCTTCGAAAGGTTTTGACTGATTTAACTCACATTAAAAATACATGAAAAATACAAGTTATAGGTGGAGCTCAGAGATTTTTAAGCTAAAAACTGTTCTGTGTTTAGAAGCAATAAATTTCTTCTTGACATTCCCTTGAGCAGTGACGAGTGCAGTAAGAACTAATGAAACATTTTTACCTATTTGAGCCCTTCATAAGGATTTGAAAGTATAGAGATCATTTCAATTCAGACACAAAGTCCATTGGTTAATGTAACCACATCAGATGAAGTTGCAAAAACAATAATGATTTCAAGCAGTTTGTCTGAATTGAAGTGCAGAAGCTCAGTGGCACCACCATGGCACTTAAAGTGGGGCATTGAGAGGTAGCTATTCATAAATCAAAAACACTAAAACCATCCAGAATAAAGATGATAAGTGCATTCAAAACTGAACTGAAAGCTTGTCGGACAGTGTCACTTTGAAAAAGTATTGTCAATTGTTATTCTTTCATTATGCAGAAAATAAAATTTCACTGAAAATGAATAAAAGTAAAAAAAGAACAGCCCGTAACTCCAATGTCTCCAATTGCATTGCAGAACATGTTCGATCTAATTTTGACATTTAGCGCAGATTATGTTGAATATGCTATTTTATATAGCCCTGCTTGATTTGGATGCCAATAACTTCAATATAAAAGAGAATAAGGCCTGGTTCTTACTGAGTGCTAATTTATTATTACCAATATCACATTATCACCAAAAGGTTAAAATTACCTCCAATGAAACTCGGAATTGAATCAATGAATGAAACCCTCAGTTGCCAGTTTCCCTGGTATGATATCTGTGCTAATATTGGTGTCTTTTGTAAGCAATTATGCTCATAATAGTATTACCAAGTCGACAAGACCTGATTAAAGGTGCTTAATTTGATAACCTCTAAAAAAGAACATGGAGGCTGAAATGCCTTATTAACCTGTGCCCATTTATTCAATATAGACATGCAGCATGCAGTTCATGGGCCTGTTGATTGTTGCATAGACTCTGCTGTTGAGTTGTTGTATGCCTGAGCAGGGGTACCAAGCTTTGTGAGGCTGAGAATTCATGAAGAACTACCTTGAAGTCGATCTTCAGTTCTTAAGGGAAAGATGCATTTTGGCTGAAACAAATGCTAGAACTGTTTTTGGAAAATAATCCAAACAGGTAGAAGATAAAATTATAGTGCGGTTATGGAGAGAAGAGGCAAGAATCCTAGGCTTTCTATCGCTACTGTCGCTGCCCAGGCAGAGAAAATACGCAGGAAGGAAAAGGTCCTGAGTCCATAGGGGGTGTGTGGACTTCAAGACAAACTTTGCAAAAGCAGTTGGGACATGGTCATGGTTGCCCACATCATGAGCAGATGGATGCAATGCTGCAAGAAAAATAATTATTTTACACAAACATTCAAAGTCAGTGATGCACCTTCAAATGTCATACCCTACCAATTGCATCACTAACCTCTCAGACAGCACAGTGCACCACATTTCCATCATTAAACAATCAATCACATCTCACACTAAACATATCTAGTTTTGTTTCATTCCCATGCATTTAGTGCTAAGGCAAGTTGTTGCATAATTTGTATACACTGCTAGCTATTCATCCATGAAAAACACAGAGACAAAACATATTCTATCACACTCTCTGACACATTTACCTCTCTCTTACAGGACCAGTTGGTGCTTAATCCCATGGAGCGCCAACTAACTAGTAGGGTCAGGTTTGTCTTGACCTCAGTAGAGGATATGGTCATCAGACCAGGCATTGCTGAGGCCATGGCCAGCATTCTGACTGAAATCATAGAAGGTAATGTTTTCCATTTGTCCTCAACTTATCCTCATTTCACTTCTCGCTTGTCATTTATCCCACATCTTGTGATGTAAAGATACACCACTTGCCAGCTCTCTGCTCACTTCAGCACAACTGTAATCCAAACTGTACTCTTAAGTCTTTCTGCTTTTGAATACAAAAGAACTGCTAAATAGCCATTCAGTGATGAAATCTCTGAAAGATAGAACTGATGATGATACAGCATTACTTGCTCTCACCCTAGCAGTCATCAACTCAGATACGGATAATGTACTTTTTTGAAGAAATAGCTTAGAGGTGATATCTGCATATGCTGAGGACATTGGTATAATGAGTCACAAAGGGTTAGAGGACTAATGTAGCTCAGGTACCTGTTGGCTTGGGGACATGTTTGCACATTAGTTTTGTTGTCAAGCTCAGATTAGGAATTGAATAGGGTGGGTTACAAAAGCATGCTGATGACCTGCATAATGTAATGCAGTGGCAGACATATGTTAGAATGCCTGTGGCCTTTGGTAAGGACTTCAGAGGAGGCATTAATGCAATATGGGCTTTACACAGAGATTAGATTAGATTACTTTAGATTACTTACAGTGTGGAAACAGGCCCTTCGGCCCAACAAGTCCACACCGACCCACCGAAGCGCAACCCACCCATACCCCTGCATATACCCCTTACCTAACACTACGGGCAATTTTTAGCATGGCCAATTCACCTGACCCGCACATCTTTGGACTGTGGGAGGAAACCGGAGCACCCGGAGGAAACCCACGCAGACACGGGGAGAACGTGCAAACTCCACACAGTCAGTCGCCTGAGTCGGGAATTGAACCCAGGTCTCAGGCGCTGTGAGGCAACAGTGCTAACCACTGCGCCACCGCGCCGCCCATGGAGATCAACTGCATTAACATACTTCAGAACCTGACAATGATTCAGGCATCTGAGGACCAATAACACAAGTTCATCTTAAAGAAATATTTTGAAGTAGAAGCCTCTGGGCAGGCTGTTACTGATCCATAAAGAAACTCAGTAATAGAGATGCCTCCCTACCATTCTTACCTGAGACTTACAAAAAGTCACCTACTGGGCGTCTCACTCATTGCTGAACTTCACCATATTGCCAGTAGCAAATTCAGAACCAGGCAGGAAGAAATCAATGAATGACCACTTAACATTTTCAAATGGGGCAAGGGCACTCAGAGAACTGACACCTCCTCTGCTACCTTCCCATCTTAAAATTATGAACAAGTTGCAGATGGGCAAAAGGACAATCATCCCCCACTTGCATTCACCTATCATCCTCCGACCTACCTTCCCTCAGCCCCAACCCCACCCCCTTATTTAGCTCTCAGCCCTACTTACCTCCGACGTTCATGAAGGGCTTATGCTCAAAATATTGACTCCCCTGCTCCTCAGATGCTGCCTGACCTGCTGTGTTTTTCAACTCTGACTCTCCAGCATCTGCAGTCCTCACTTTTTCCTGGCACCCAGGAAAGCGAGCAAGGGCCCTTTTTAGCTGAGATCTACAGGTCTGTGTTCAGCCATTTTTTGCCATACACTGGTTTATTGGTGGAGATGTCCATTCAAATATGCATTCTTAATTACCCTTCCTTATCAGACACATCAAATAGGATGAGTAAAAATGAGCAATTTTGTCTTCTTTCCACCCCCCACCTTCTAAGGGAATTTTATCTGTCATTGCAATGCTTTAGGGCTCTCAATCCCAAATAAATTCAAATTTAACATTGAAAGTACCATAGTCCACATCTCCTCCCTGAGACCTCCACAAGGCATTAAATACATAACTTATTAAGAATGAATGGAAGCAAGATCAATGGGACTTCACAGGACCATTGGGCCATAAAGCCCTGAAAGAGACCCTTTAGCCCAACATTTCCATGCCAATCAAGTTTTCCTAATTAAATTAGTCCCCCATATTTGGCCAATTTCCCTCTAAACCTTGGACAAAGTGAGAACTGCTGGAGATCAGTCAAGAGTGTGGTGCCTGAAAAGCATAGGAGGTCAGGTGACATCCCAAGAGCAGGAGAATCAATGTTTCAAGACAGAGATAATTGGGAGGGGCATGGAGGCAGATAAGTGAAAAGGAAGACGGACAGGTGCCGAGTTGGAAAGTTGGATCTCGGATATGTGAGGGGAGGGGAAATGTGGAAACTGGTGAAATCTACATTGATCCCTGTGTGGTTGGAGGCTCCCATTGTGCAAGATGAGGCATTCTTCCTCTAGGTATTGGGTGGTTAGGGTTTGGCTATGAAGGAGGCCCAGGGCCTGCATATCCTTGGCAGAGTGGGAGGGGCAGTTAAAATGTTTGGCCATGGGGCAGTGGGGTTGATTTGTGCTTGTGTCCCTGAGATGTTCTCTGAAGCATCTCGCAAGTAGGCATCCTAACTCTCACTATAGAGGTGACCACATCGAGTGCAATGGTTAATGACATGTGTAGAAGCGCAGATAAATCTCTGATGAATGTGGAAGGCTCCTTGGTCAGAGAGAAGGGTGGAGCAGAGAGGTGGGAAGGAAGATGGACAGGTAGGACAGATCATGAAGTGCCAAGTTGGAAGGTTCTCCCATTTATCTCTCTACTCCCTTGGCTTACAAACCTCATTCTGATGAAGGGTTTTTTGCCCCAAACATTGATTTTCCTGCTCCTCAGATGCTGCCTGATCTCCTGTTCTCTCCCACCTCTAAACCTTCCCTATTCATGTACTATCCAAATGTCTTTTAAATGTTGCAGTTGTACCTACATCTATCATTTCCTCTTGAATTTTATTCCACATATAAATCCCTTCTATGTGAAAGGTTGTCGCTCAGGTTCCTTTTAAATCTTTGTCCTCTCACCTTAAAAATATAGAACATAGAACATAGAAGGATACAGCGCAGTACAGGCCCTTCGGCCCTCGATGTTGCGCCGACCGAATCCTACCTAACCTATACTAGCCCAATAACTTCCAAATGCCTATCCAATGCCCGCTTAAATGACCATAAAGAAGGAGAGTTCACCACTGATACGGGCAGGGCATTCCATGAACTCACAACCCGCTGTGTGAAGATTCTACCCCTAACATCTGTCCTATACCTACCACCCCTTAATTTAAAGCTGTGTCCCCTAGTAACACCTGACTCCATTAGCGGTAAAAGGTTCTTAGTATCTACCCTATCTAAACCCCTAATCATCTTATACACTTCTATCAGATCTCCCCTAAACCTTCTCTTCTCCAATGAGAACAGCCCCAAGTGCCTCAGCCTTTCCTCATAAGATTTTCCTACCATTCCAGGCAACATCCTGGTAAACCTCCTCTGCACTCGTTCTAAAGCTTCCACATCCTTCCTATAGTATGGCGACCAAAACTGCACACAATACTCCAGATGAGGCCGCACCAGAGTCTTATACAACTGCAACATGACCTCAGGACTCCGGAACTCAATTCCTCTGCCAATAAAGCCCAGTACACCATATGCCTTCCTCACAGCACTATTTACCTGGGTGGCAACTTTCAGAGATCTGTGTACATGGACACCAAGATCCCTCTGCTCATCCACACTACCAAGTAGCCTACCATTAGCCCAGTAATCCATCATCTTGTTATTCCTACCAAAGTGAACGACTTCGCACTTAGCTACATTGAATTCCATTTGCCACATTTCCGCCCAGCTCTGCAACTTATCTATATCCCGCTGTAACCTACCACTTCCTTCCTCACTATCCACAACTCCACCGACTTTTGTGTCATCCGCAAACTTGCTTACACAGCTTTCAAGTCCTTCCTCTAGATCATTTATAAAGATAACAAAAAGCAATGGTCCCAAAACAGATCCTTGTGGTACACCGCTAGTAACTGCGCTCCAAGATGAACATAATCCATCAACTACTACCCTCTGTCTCCTTCCAGCCAGCCAATTCCTAATCCAAACCTCTAATGTATCCTCAATGCCATACCTCCGAAGTTTTAGCATTAGCCTTCCATGGGGAACCTTATCGAACGCCTTACTAAAATCCATATACACAACATCTACTGCTTTACCCTCATCCACTTCCTTAGTCACCTTCTCAAAGAACTCAATAAGGTTTGTGAGGCACGACCTGCCCTTCACAAAACCATGCTGGCTATCCCTGATGACGTTATTCCTACCCAGATGTTCATAAATCTTATCCCTTACCATTCTCTCTAAGACTTTGCCCACCACTGAAGTCAGACTCACTGGCCTATAGTTACTAGGGCTATCCCTACTCCCTTTCTTGAACAATGGGACCACATTCGCTATCCTCCAGTCCTCTGGTACTATTCCCGTTGACAATGACGACATAAAAATCCAGGCCAATGGCTCTGCTATCTCCTCCCTAGCTTCCCATAGGATCCTGGGGTAAATGCCATCAGGCCCAGGAGACTTATCTATATTCATCCTTTCCAATATTCCCAAAACCTCTTCCCTGCATATTTCCAGGGCATCCATTCTAATTATTTGTGATTCCATATTCACATCAGCAACAGTATCCTGTTCCTGAGTGAATACTGATGAAAAGTACTGATTTAATGTCTCTCCAATCTCCTCCGCCTCCACACACAACTTCCCACTACTATCCTTGACTGGACTGATACCTACCCTAGTCATCCTTTTATTCTTGACATACCTATAGAAAGCCTTTGGGTTTTCCCTAATCCTACCAGCTAAAGACTTTTCATGTCCCCTTCTCGCTTCTCTTAGCTCCCTCTTTAGCTCCTTCCTGGCTACCTTATAACTCTCAATCACCCCTACTGAACCTTCACGCCTCATCTTTACATATGCCGCCTTCTTCCCTTTCACAAGGGACTCCAATTCCTTACTAAACCACGGCTGCCTCACAAGGCCCTTTACACCATGCCTGACTGGTACATACCTATCGAGGACACGCAGTAGCTGCTTCTTGAACAATCCCCACATCTCATTAGCGTTCTTCTCTTGAAGCCTGTTTTTCCAATCCACACATCCTAAGTCATGCCTCACAGCATCATAATTTCCCTGCCCCCAGCTATAGCTCTTGCCCTGCGGCGCACGATTATCCCTCTCCATCACTAAAGTAAAAGTCACCGAGTTGTGGTCACTGTCCCCGAAGTGCTCACCTACCTCCAAGTCTAACACCTGGCCTGGTTCATTACCTAGAACCAAATCCAATATAGCCTCCCCTCTTGTTGGCCTGTCGACATATTGTGTCAGGAAACCCTCCTGCACACATTGTACAAACACCGACCCATCTAATGAACTCGAGCTATAGCTCTCCCAGTCAATATCTGGGAAGTTAAAGTCCCCCATAACAACCACCCTGCTACCTTCACTCTTTTCCTGAATCATCCTCGCAATATTATCCTCTACTTCTCTAGGACTATTAGGAGGCCTGTAGAAAACACCTAACAGGGTGACCTCACCTTTCCTATTTCTAACCTCAGCCCAAACTACCTCAGATGGCAAGTCCTCTTCCATCGTCCATTCCACTGCTGTGATACTGTCTTTGACAAGTAATGCCACGCCTCCCCCTTTTTTACCCCCATGTCTGATCCTACTAAAACATTTGAACCCTGGAACGTGCAACAGCCATTCTTGTCCCTGTTCTACCCATGTCTCTGTAATGGCCACATATGTCTCCTAGTTTTGAACTCCCCTACTCTCGAGAAAAGACCTTTGCTATTCACCTTATCCAACCTTCTACACTCCAGTGAAAGATGTCCCAGCCTTTCCTTATAATTCAAACCCTCCAATCCTTGCAACATTATTGGAAATCTTTTCTGAACCCTCTCCAATTTAATAATATCCTTCTTACAGCAGGCCTTGTCTGAGATCAAGCTGCAACCTCAAAAAGCAAAGTCTTGCCTGTTTCTTTCTGATTACTCAACAGGTTGACTGAGCTTTTGATCTGCTGACAGTGACAACCCAAAGAATCACCTGCAATGAGACTAACTCAAATCAGAATGCTATTCATTAGCATCATAAGGGCATCTTCAAGGTGAGCTGCTAATTTGTGACATGACTCTCCGGGTAATTTTAATTATCTCCTTCCCTGTGCCTTTAGCAGCTTTGGATTTTTTAAAGTCCATATCTGCCACTCTACTGTTACTTAGTGATGGAGTATGAAGAGCACATTCACTTATGGAGCTAGTCTATCATAGACATTGAAGTTATATTGAAAAGGAAAACAAGGTAAGACACCAGATCAAATAGTATTTACTTATTTGTTACCTCAGTATCTATATTTTTATAGTTTCTAACAACTAAAGTTCTCTAAGCTTTGAAGCTTTTATTTCATGTCATTAAAAGATAATCAGGAGTTAATAAAATCAACTTTCCTCCAATAGGCTACAGAATCATAAGCTGCACATGCAAACACCACATGACTATCACAACATATAATTGTTATGTTGCATAATAAGTTACAATCTTATTATCTGATATATGCGACAATTTTGCAAACACAATCTGAATCTTCAACGCAATCCCATGATGGCTACTTAGAACTATCTAGAACCAACACTACAGGTAGACTGAAGTGTTACTACTGTGGGCACATAAGTTTCTTACAGCAGGATTTAGAAAGGATTTTGTGCTCGTAAAGAATTCATTTTGAAGGAGGGAAGTGCATTTAAATTGAAGTGACCCAAAGTGCCCCAAATTCAAACCTTCATGAATAATTTAAATTCACGAAATTCCGACGACTTTGTGCTGCCTGTTCAGTATGTCACTTACCCTACATTATTAATGTTACACTATTGATAGCTGGCTGCTTGGATTTCTTTCGTATTTCAGACAGATCCAGATTTAGATTACTTCGCTCATAAATCTGGGGGTTCCAAACCCAAATATTAATACTATTAACCTGAAGATGCGATTAACAGCCATGGATAGAAATTAATGACAAACTTTGCAGCTGCAATAATTATGAATATCATATTTAATTTATGTTAATCATATAAAAACAATATTTTAATTTAGTACTCTTTAACCTTGTCTACATTTTTGGAAATATGAGTAATCTTTGGTAAAAGTCAATATTTCTCTCTTGATCAAAAAATACATTATTTTTCAAATTGCATATAATAAGGACGACAAACACTGGAAACCAAAACCAAAAGGTAAATCAGAAAATTTTGGAAACATACAACAAGTTATTCAATGGCTGCCAGGGAAAAAAATGGAAAGAGACAATGGGCCATGTCCTCCATTAGAATTGAAGCAAGAAATGGGTTAATGCCTTTAACCATTAACCTTCTCTTCAGATTTCTGTATCTGTTGTTTATGTGATTTTTATTTTGCAAAACTTTGATCTAGTGGAACACTTCTTTGTTTTGAGTCTTTCACTTTCAGATGTCGGAGTTTTCCAAATGTTTGATACATATACTGAGGAATGCAAGACAAAGAATTTAATCAGAAGCACTTCAGCAATGTCTTCATGTGCATGTGTGCATACAGATATATTTCTTTCTGGTATTCGCAATTGGAGACAAATGGTGATCTGCTGTGCATTAGTAACTTTTTTTTATTGTCAGTACTCATTTTCAAGAAATTTGACAAACAAAATTTCCAACTGTAAATCAGCTTAATTCTTGAATCACCTCAGTAACGTCACACTGGGACAAAATTTTACCAGGTACAAAGGTTAATTCAGATCAGGCAGACTTTAATCTCAACTGGATTGTCATGCCTCCTTGCATCTTACTGGTTGGCAAAACTCATAGGCAAACTTTATCAGCCTTCAATAGCGTATACTATGCAAGACCAGAGAATTGGTAAACTAAAAGGCAAAAAAAAACTACAAATGAATGCAATCTGCCAATTTATCAAATGTGTATATATTGTGAAAAGTAGCAATCTTACAAATCTGCAATTGTGATTTTAGTTTTATGCAACTTGAATGATGGCAACTATGAATTGTCCTTTGTCGAGTACAGAGATGTATGATGGTGATAAATTTGAATTTAGATTACATAATAGTTTACATAATAGATTATATAAATGGTTCAGCTTCAAAGGGATGATTTCTTAAATTATTTATTAACTAGCTACTTCTCCCTAAAATGTACTCACAACACCACTTCAGTTTTTTCTAGAAAAATTGTGACATACAGAATAAGTGAACAATAGGTCTACCATAAGTCACATTTTGTAATGCAGTGGACAGTGACCTCCACATTTGATTCCTCTCAAACTTCAATTGTTTAAAGTAAGAAGAAAAAAAAGAAAAAAAAATGCAGAAATGTGAGACTTTGCCACAATCATGGCACATCTAAAGGGTATCACCTCAAATAGATCCCGATGCAAATACCAGTAGGAAACGTATCTGTATGCGCACACACATTAAGGCGATGCGAAAGTGCTTCTGATTAACTATTTTATCCTTTGTTCCTAGCTAGATGTATTAATTCAAGTTCCTCTGAGATTTCTTTCCTCTCTGCAGGCAGTTTTGAATAACATTTCTCACTGTAAATGACTTTCATCAATTAGCAAGTCCATTTCAATAGCCTGACTTTTTACTTTGTACTGCCTCCTGCTTGCTACTAATCAGCATACTCTCTGATCCAAAGAAGTTGGAAAACCAAGTTAGTCACTTATAATTTCTTGCATAAGGAAATAAATTGATAAATTTTAGATTTGTGCCAATTTTATTTTCAATTCACATTAAATCCCAATTAAGCTTGTTGGGGCACCATGCTGAAATAGAATAGCATGATCAAAAATTAAATCTGTTTTCAATTCTAGCATTGAATTTTAATCAGAAAAATTTAAATTAAGTGTAGAACTGTTGGGAGCAGAAAAAAAGGGTGATAATTTGAGCTATCCAACACATGCCAACCAGAGTGATATTGCTAGAAAGCTTGTTGAGGTGGAACTGTAACTACAAGAAATCTATTTTATTCATTCACTTGTGGATTGTGGGCATCACTGGCTGGGCCAGCATTTATTACACATCCTAGTTGTCGTTCAGAAAGTGGTGGTGAGTTGTCTTTTGAACCACTCTGATTAACTTGGTGCAGGTAGGCCCATAATGTTGTTAAGTGGGAATGTCAGGATTTTGACCGAACAACACCAAAGGAATTGTAACCTATTTCCAAGTCAGCTTGCAGGTAGTGGTGTTCCCACCTCCTTTTCCTTCCAGATGATAATAGCCATGGGTTTGGAAAATACTGTATAAGGAGGCTTGGTACGTTTCTGCAGTGCATCTTATTGATAGTACACAGTGCCGCTGTTGAGTGTCAGTGGTGAATTGACTAAATGTTTATGGATATGGTGCCAGTCAAGTGGGCTGGTTTGTCCTGGATGGTGTGAAGCTTCATGCGTGTTGTTGGAGTTGCTCTCACCCAGCCAAGTAGGCAGTATTTTGTCTTACATCTGATCTGTGTCCTATAGATGGTGGTTGGCCTTTCAGAAGTCAGAAGGTGAGTTTATTACTACAAGATTCCGAGTGTCTGCCTTTATCTTGTTGCCACATTTCTTATGTAAATTGTCCGGTTCACTTACTGGTCAATGATAACTCAAGAATATTGATAGTGAGGCATTCAATGATGGTTATATTATTGAAAATCAAGGAACAATGGTTAGATTCTCTCTTGCTGGAGATGGTCATTGCCTGTCAGTTGCTTGGCAAGAATGTCACTTACCACTTGACTGCCCAAGCCTGGATATGGTCCAGGTCTTGCTGCATTTGGGAATGGACTGCTCCAGTATCTGGGGAATCATAACTGGCACTAAGTGTTGTGTAAGCTTTAACAAACATTCCCACTTCTGACCTTATAATAGAGGGAAGGTCATTGATTATGTAGCAAAAGATGGTTAGACTTAAGACACTACCTGAGGAATTTGTGTAAGTCCTGGAAATGAGATGACTGACATTTGACAATAATAACCATCTTCCTTTGTGCGAGGGAACCAGTGAACAGTTTTACCCCAATTCTCATTGACTCCAGTTTTAGTAAAGCTCCTTGATGCCACAGTCAGTCAAGTGCAGCCTGGCTTTCAAGGACTGTCATTCTCACCTCAACTCTGGCATTCAGCTCTTTTGGCATGTTCAGACCAATTTTACAAGGATGTCAAAAACTGAGTAGCCCTGGTGGAACCCAAACTCTGTATCAATGAGCAAATGCTGCTTGATAACTATGTTGATGACACTTTCTGTCACTTTATTGATGATTGAGAGTAGACTGGTGGCAGTCGGTAGTCTTGAATTACTCCTTCTATTTTGTGTACAGTGCACACCTGGGCAAGTTTCCATGTCAGATATTTCCCAATGTTGTAGTTTTACTGGAACACCTCAGTTAGGTGTTCTGGAGCACATGCCTTCAGTCCTATTGCCAGAATTATGTCAGGTTCCATAGTCTTTGCTGTATCCAGTGCCTCCAACAATGTAATGCTTGGGACCATTGTAGGAGGTCAAGAACTTCTAGCTGGAATTTATTGTGGATGCTTCAATCTGATCCTTTGCACTGCTACTCTGGGCTCTCGGATCACTGAGTATGGGGATTTTTATGGAGCTCACACTTTATTTTAATTGTCCACCACTAGTCACAACTAGATGTAACAGGCTGTTGGCTTAGGATCCAATCTGTTGGTTGTGGAATCACTTAGCACTGTCACTTACTGCTTATGATGTTTGGCATGCATGTAGGCCTGATTTACAGCTCCACCAAGTTGACACCTCGCTTGAAGGTATACCAGGTGCTGTTCTAGGTTAGAGTGTGCTGGAAAAGTGCAGCTGGTCAGGCAGCATTTAAGGACCAAGAAAATCAACATTTTGGGCAAAAGCCCTTCATCAGGACTGAAGGCAGGGAGTCTCCAAGGTGGGGATGTGCCAGGCCATGAGGTTGCAGATTGTGTTGGAGCACAATTGGGGTTGTTACTAATTGCCCAATTGGATGTCCAATCTTAAGTTCCTAGATCTGTGTGTTGTCTGTCTCATTTAGCACGATAATAGTGCCATACAACATGATGAAACATATTCTCAATTTGAAGATGGGACTTTGTTGCAGGAGGACTGTGTTGTACTTGCCCACAGCAAGTGAAAGTTACATTTCTGAATAGTACATGAAGATAAAATATTTGTTTCATCACTGTATGAACAGATCAGGTGAATGTTATAATAAGGACTGTGGTTGCTAAGATAACATTTATTCTGTAGCACTCACTAGTTTCTTCAGCACCTATTTGATTTTAAAATAATAGCTGTTGTTGCCAGTGGCATAATCATTTGAGGCTCCTGAATGAGGAACAATTGTTTATTGGCTATTAGTTGAGGTAAACTATATTCCTAATGCTATAAGCCACTTTCTCTAATAATTATTCCTCATGAAGTCTGCCAAATTAATAAATTTGCAACATAACTAAACAAGCAGCAATTTAAAATTAAAGCCATGAATAATGGACTCCAGGATCAGCATGGCTCTTCCAGAACAAATGATCTGTGTTGTCACACTTTAAATAATATGGAAACTTCTAATTTTAAACACATGTTATTTAAATTTTTACTTATTTTAATTATTATTCTCATGTATTACAATGTACAGACATTGATGTCAAATGAGAGCTGTGACATAAGATGGCCATTCAACACTACCTGTATTTAGAAAGCTTACATAAACAAAATCTCAAATCAGCTGTTGAAAAAGAGGATTTGGAAGCTGGAGCAACCTTGCAATGATATCACAGAGCTGCACATCACTAAATAAAAATACGACAGAGTGGGAAGTGTTAAAACATTCTTGAAGACTACAACCTATGAGATGGAATGCTGCTCTGAGAGCAATTGGATTTAAACACATGTAGATGATGGATTAATCATTACTAAATGTAACTTTACGTCAGACCTTGGAAAATCCATGATTACTATGTGTCAAAATAATTAGATTAGATTAGATTAGATTAGATTTACAGTGTGGAAACAGGCCCTTCGGCCCAACAAGTCCACACCGACCCGCCGAAGCGCAACCCACCCATACCCCCACATTTACCCCTTACCTAACACTACGGGCAATTTAGCATGGTCAATTCACCTGACCCACACATCTTTGTGACTGTGGGAGGAAACCGGAGCACCCGGAGGAAACCCACGCAGACACGGGGAGAACGTGCAAACTCCACATAGTCAGTCGCCTGAGTCGGGAATTGAACCCGGGTCTCAGGCGCTGTGAGGCAGCAGTGCTAACCACTGTGCCACTGTGCCGCCCACTGTATTTTACTTAGTATTTTACTGTATTTTACAGTAATTAGTATTACTGTATTTTAAATAGTGCTACTAATTCTCTGTCTGAAGTGAGTGGACGTTGTCTTCTCCTTAACCAGACTGTAAAGATCCCGAGCTCATAGTCTGACAGCGAACTACATGATCAAAAAATCAATAGTTCATGTTTTTCCTATCTCCAGGCTGTAATTGTATAAAAAAGATTTTGCATAATAACTGCAAAAGCACAGAAATAAGTTTCTGACGTTTTCTGTTAATTGAGAATGTCAGTCATAAATCTAGCACTGGGATCTAAGACAAATATACATTAAAATCCTCCTTGGGAAAGGTTAAGGATTATATTTGTCAATTCGCTGTCAAATTGAACTCACAGTTAAAAGAAACTGCACAAATCAGGCCATCTTCAAAGCTATATTATGCACATGGATTATTGCAAGCTGTATTTTTCTTAAAATGTAGCTGGAACATCTACAACCTTCTCATCAAAAGATTGCTCAAGCCACAGCTATGTATCACTCTGTAACCAGTATAAATGGAGGCAACTGCATTTTCACATCTGATAATAAGAGGCTCATGGGTCTCCATCATTATGTTTTGTTCTAAATTAAACAAGGGTCCTGGCTATAAGTGATGGACACTCTGAATGTTTTTACAGTGGCCTCTCATAAACCTTTAACCAGATTTATATTGGGGTACTGGTGAAACCTCCATGTAATTTCAAGTTCCTAGTTATAATTTTTGTCTGATGAAGGGCTTTTGCCCAAAACATCGATTTTCCTGTTTCTCGGATGCTCCCTGACCTGCTGTGCTTTTCCAGCACATTCTAATCTAGACTCTAATTTCCAGCATCTGCTATCCTCACTTTTGCCTATAAGTTTTGTCTGTTTATTCAATATTCCTTCAGGGCACTGTTGATCATGGTACAAGTGTTTTCTTCCAAGTACTTTTAACACTTGTTTGTAAGTCACCTATGTATAAAATGGCTTGTAAATGATTGGATATTGAAAATCTAATGAAAGACGGAACTTCAGAAGACAACTGCCATGCTATGTAATATAAGTAGAAGCTTTGAAGGATCTCTTCTCTTCTTATTATCTTTGCCTTAATATCCCAATCTTATTAAACCGATCAAGATTGGAAGACATTTAGTTGAGTTTTGATAGTAGTGGAGAAAGTGAAGACTGCAGATGCTGGAGATCAAAGCTGAAAATGTGTTGCTGGAAAAGTGCAGCAGGTCAGGCAGCATCCTTTGTTTTTAGAGCTTCTTCAAGGAAGGCATCCTTGCAAGAGGATTCGCAGTAGGTTAAAATCTTCTAAGAGAAAGTGAGGACTGCAGATGCTGGAGATCAGAGCTGAAAATGTGTTGCTGGAAAAGTGCAGCAGATCAGGCAGCATCCTTTTTTTAAAAAAACTAAAGAAGTATTTTTTCAACGTATTTGAAAGTTTTCTATGAAGTGTTTATAAATTTTATTGAGGGATTGCTTAATCTTTAAAAGAAAGGAAGGCGCTGTAGTTATATTTTATCATTCACAACCTCAGAATTGTACGGTTACATTGCACTCTTAAGTGTTTTGCAAACTATTTTGCATTTTTAGAATGATGTTATGTAAAAACACAGCATCAGCAAAATGCAACAAATAGTATTGTGTTAACAGCCAGATCGTCTGATTTTAGGGATTTTGTTGATATATATACATACTGACCAGAACACCCCTAGTCTTTCTCAAAATGGTCCAATAAAGTGTTTTATATCTACTTGAGGGCTAATAGAGTTTGGGTTTGACATACAATCTGACAAACAACTCAATGAACAATGCAGCACTGTTAGAATTGATGTGGACGTGTTGGACTGGGGTGCACAAAGTTAAAAATCATACAACACCAGGTTATAGTCCAACAGATTTATTTGGAAGCGCTAGCTTTTGGAGTGCTGCTCCTTCAGCAGGTGGTTGTGGAGTGTAAGATCATAACACACAGAATTTATAGTAAAGGTTTACAGTGAAATGCAACTGAAATTATATATTGAAAACAACCTGGAATGTTTGTTAAGTCTCATCTTTTAGAATCAACATGTTGGTTTCAGTTCTTTCATATATAAATCGCAGAACTTCTTTTAAAATTACATTCTCAAGTGATCTTTAGCAATTGGTGTCATGTCGGCCCAGATAATGCATTGAAGGTGTGAGGTGCCCTGTGTGAGACTGTCTGTGCCACAATGGTCAGACAGATTCTAATCTAAAAAATGGAGATACAGAATCTTACATGGATTCATGCAATTTTTGAGCAAAATAAAATATAAAGTACAAATTCACCCCACAAACTTATACGTGTGTGTGTGTGTGTGTGTGTGCGCGCGCGCGCGTGTGTGTGTGTGCGCGCGCATGTGGGTGTGTGTGGGGTGAGATGTGGGGGGGGGTCATGAGTGTCTGTGAAAGAGTGCGTGCGTGAATGTGAGTGTTAGTGGGTATACACCTCCCACCATGTACGTGGCAGGTACTCAAGCGACTCAGCCAGCATTGTCTATCTTATAAGTTGCAGGCAAGGATGCCCTGAGGCATGGTACACTGGCGATACCGAGCAGAGGCTACGGCAACGGTGAATGGACACCGCACAACAATCAACAGACAGGAGTGTTCTTTCCCAATTGGAGAGCACTTCAGTGGTCTGGGACATTCAACCTTGGGCTTTTGGATGACCATCCTACAAGGCAGACTTCGGGACAGGTAACAATGCAAAGTGGCCAAGCAGAGGCTGATAGCTAGACTCAGTACACATGGGGATCACCTCAACTGGGACTTGGGTTCATGTCACACTACAGGTGACCCCACACACACACATACAACACACTCCTACAGACCCACACACTCACGCAGACCCTTTCTCATACACAAGCTGTCTTTCATACACTCCCACACTCACAAGCACCACCTCACAGATTTATACCCCTTTACACTGAAACTCACACACGCTCTCTCACAGACACTCATAACCACTCCCACCCCTCACCCCATACACACACACACACACACACACACACACACACACACACATAAGTTTGTGGGGTGAATTTGTATTTGCAGAATTACATTTTATTTTACTCAAAAACTGCATGAATCCATGTAAGATTCTGTAAATCCATTTTTTAGATTGAAATCAGCCTGAACATTGTGGCACAGGCAGTCTCACACAGGGCACCTCACACCTTCAATGCATTATCTGGGCTGACATGACACCAATTGTTAAAGGTCACTTGAGAATATAAACTTTTAAAAAAGTTCTGCGATTTACATATAAAAGAACTGAAACCAACATGTTGATTCCAAAAGACAAGAGACTTAACAAACAATCCAGGTCGTTTTCAATAGATAATTTCAGTTAATCACACTAAATCTTTGCTATACATTCTGTGTCTTACGATCTTATATTCCACAACTACCTGGTGAAGGAGCAGTGCTCCGGAAACTAGTGCTTCTGAATAATCTGTTAGACTACAACCTGGTGTTGTGTGATTTTTAACTCTGTTAGAATTGTCAGCCTTTAGACTAGACTCTTTAGAGACACAGTTGAACACATGATTTTTTGATCCATCAGCAATGACATATGATCCCATCAATTACATCTCAATTCATGCAAAGTCTATGTTTTTATCCATACATGTGCTGATGAACTTGCACATTTTCTGTTTTTCTTTCAAATTTTTCATAATGCTTTTTTTCCAACTTCCCTGGAGATCTTAGACAACAATCAACATGATCCTCCTTTTAAAAAAGTGTAATAGCATCAGCATTTGAAACTTTTTAGGCTTTCAAAATATCAAAACATATACATTCTTGAAAGATAGGCACATCCGAACAGTGACAGTTTGCAACTAAAAACATGACTTTGGCAGGTTAATTGAAGTTTTTTTTAGTTAAATGGCATTTAGCATTATCCAAATGATTAATTACTTTTCATTTTGCTATTTGATTGAGTAACGTACTGTTTTGTTCCTTGAAACGCAGTGAAGATAAATTAGTTACTCTGGAACATCAATGTAGGAAGAGATGGGGTGGAGGTCAGCACTAAGGCAATGAAGCAGCATATAAATGTTGCAGCAGTCTTCCGCTGTATGGCTGCAAAGTGTGGATTTTCATGAAGAATTGATTAGAGAGTGTATTTACAATCTCAATCAGTTCATCAGCGTAAGGTGGGTAAAATTGCATTTGCAAAGTAAAAGAACATTAAAGAATTGTGTGCACTTGGATCAAAGCCTCCATCTGATTCTGAATGTCAATGCACGAGAGGTAGTACAGAGCAGACTTGTTACAATGTACAGAAAATAACTTGTAAATCTGTGTCCACTTTTCATAGAATAAATGAGGTGATTTATTCGAGCTGTTTAAAATAATGAAGTAATGGACAGTATTCATATAGAAACAGATTATTTCCAGGAATAGTCTGACATTAAATGTAAGAAACTTCAGACAGAGTGCATTTTCCTCCCCTTTGACTCTAGATTTGCACCACAGGGCACATTCTCCAATGTCATGTTTTGAAATGAACTATGTTTGAGAGGAGTGGAGGTTAAATAACCAGCACTGAAGTATTTTAGCCCTGTCTTTGACCTGCACTTCCTTCTGGGAGTGCAGCACTGTTAAATTTACCAGTGAAATCATAATGTCAATGTGAAGTTAATGAAACTTTGCTCCTGTGCTACAGCTTGGTTTAATTGGAGTCTTGGTATCTTCTCCCAGAGTGGAATGAAGATCAAAAGGTGAACTTCTTAAGGCAGCCTTCTGCTTCTTGTACTCAGCTTTGTATTTGGGATTGAAAGAGACCTGTATTCATGCAGCACCTTCTCATAATCACTGACCTATAGCATGCACTTCATATGCAATGAATTACTTTGAAGTTCAGCAATTGCTGTAGATAGTTGGATGTAATAGCCATTTTTCAAGCAGTTATAAAACACATGACTAATGTTAGTTAATAATAGTTAAGAGAAAAAAATCAGGTCAATTTACTTAGGGAATTTAATGTCCTTGCTCATCTCGTGCTATGATTACATTGATTCTCCCTGAATTAAAGACAATACTATACGTTAATTTCTTACCCTGAGTTCTTCACCTTTGAAGCACTCATTGAATTTCCTCAAACTGTAATACAGACATAGACAATGAATTAATCATCAGTTCAACTTTTAGCAAGGTGAGGAAAAGAATATTTGAGGACTACAAACTCATCTCTGACATTAAGGCCAAGATTCACCAGGACGTTGTATCACTGCACACTTGTATGCTTCAGAAAATACCTCAAAGCACAGGAAAAATACCACCGGTGAGGGCTTCACAAGATCCTTCAAGTATATTGGCAAGAAATCAGGTATTAATCACTCAAAATCAGCTCCACTGTGTAGGGCTCGTGGTTTGCATGCTTCACTGTAGAATCTTGAAGCAAGTGTTCTACTCAGAGTTTAACCACAGCAGAAGACTTCCAGGAAGACAGTCAAAATGCATGACAGAAGAAATTAGAATTATAGATTAGATTACTAGATTAGATTACTTACAGTGTGGAAACAGACCCTTTGGCCCAACAAGTCCATATCGACCCGCCAAAGTGCAACCCACCCAGACCCATTCCCCTACATTTATTCCTGCCCCTAACACTACGGGCAATTTAGCATGGTCAATTCACCTAACCTGCACATTTTTGGACTGTGGGAGGAAACCGGAGCGCTCGGAGGAAACCCTACAGAGGAAACCCTATAGAATCCCTATAGTGTGAAAGTAGGCCATTCAGCTTATCAAGTCCACACTGACCTTCCAAACAGCATCCAATCCACAGCCACCCCCAAACCATGTCCCTGTATTTCCTATGGCTAATCTAGCTGGCCTCCACAGCCCTGGACACTATAGACAATTTTCCATGGCTAATCCATCTAATCTGCACACTTTTAGACCATGGGAGGAAACTAGTGCACCCAGAGGAGAGCCCATACAGAATGGGGAGAGCATGCAAACTCCACACAGTCATGGAGTCATCAAGTCATACAGTTTGTAAACAGATCCTTCAGTCCAACCAGTCTGTATCAAACATAATTTCAAACTAAACTAGTCCCACGTGCCTGCTCTGGGCCCATATCCCTCTAAACCTTTCCTATTCATGTACTTAACTAAGTGTCACTTAAACAGTTGTAACTGTGCCCACATCCATTATTTTCTCTGAAAGTTAATTCCACACACAAACCACCCTTAGTGTAAAAGAATTGTCCTTCATGAAATTTTAAAATCTCTCTTCCCTCACCTTAAAAATAGGATCCCTGGTCTTGAAATCCCCTATCCTATGAAACAGACACCTATCATTAACCCTATCTATGCCTCTTATGGTTTTATAAACCTCTTTAAGGTCACTTCTCAACTCTTACACTCCAGTGAAACAAATCCCAGCCTACCTAGCCTTTTCTTATAACTCAAACTGTCCCTACCCATCAACGTGCTGGTGGATCTTGTCTGAACCATCTCTAGCTTAATAATATCCTTCCTATAACAAGGCAACCAGGACTGGACACAATACTCCAGAAGAGGCCTTATCAACATTCTGTACAACCTCAACATATCTTCACCTCTTAAACTCAAAGAAATGAGCAATGAAGGCAAGCATGGCAAATGCCTTTTTAACCATGCTGTCTACCTTGGTACCTGGCACTGAGTGGCAGCAGTGCTAATCACTGAGCCACTTATCCCATCCTTAAAAGTGGAGAAGCTTCAATCAGAAAGGCACCAAACATATTGAATGTTTTTTTTTAGGGACATGTGGAGGTAAGAAAAAAGCTTCAGAGGGAGTGCATAAATCTCCAAATAACCTAACCACCTAATGCTTCAAACACGGTCTACTTACATGCGCCAAAGTTGACAAGCTATTCATCAGCCATCTAGAACCCACAGAATCAGAGTGCAAGCTCTCAAGTACATTCCTAGATGACTGTAGTGTCAATTTAATTCCTGAAGCAGGATCGAAGCTCGTAGATTTCTATCTTCAAGGATATCAGTGGTGTTGCTTTTGACCCCTGCCATAAATTCTGCTCCTTAGTCATTCCATTTCCATATCTAGTCACTGTCTCAGGCTAAAGCACAATACTTCTTTTGGCATTGTTGACTATGAACTCACTTTTCAAAACAATATTCTTTCCATCACAAAGACTTCAGTTTTACTTCCAGGTAACATTGTCCCCTCTCCTATGTCTCAGCGTAAAAGCTGCTGAAAACTTCATCTGTGTCTTGAGCAGTCCAACAATCTAAAGGTCGCCTGATAGGCTTCCTTTCCTCCACCTTCCATTAACTTGAGATCATTCGAAACTCTGTGACCCATATCCAAATTCACACCAAGTACTAAATAGTCACCATGTCCAACTGGATGTAAAGGATTCCAAAATGATAGCTGAAGAGGAAGGGGGGGGGGGGGGGGGGAGTCCTCCAAGAGTCTTTCCATTTTGTTTTTCTTAGAAATACCACTAAAGCAGACTAGTTAGCTGTTTCTTCATTAGCCAGTTGTGGAAGTTAGCTATGTGCAAATTGGCTGCTTGGTGGTTGCAAACTAAAAACAGTGACTACAAATCAAAAACACTTAATTGCACTTTAACACTTTACAATACCCTGAAGTCAAGGTACGTAAATATAAATACAATATTTCCTTTATGTCTTGATTTGATTCAATTTATAAAAGAAATGTAGACAGCTCATTCAGCTGTCAGCAACACAAATCTCCATGTTCAGAAAAGATGCTGTTTTTGTGCACCATAAAGGGGAAGATATAAAACTACACCTGGATTAAAAAGTTTACACTATTATGCAGCTGTATGACTGTATTTATACTATATACATATTACTTGGATGAGGAAAGTGAATGTACCACAGCCAGGTTTGTGGATGACATTAAAAATTAGTTCAGAGGGCATAAGGTGGGGATAATAAACAATAGACAATAGGTGCAGGAGGAGGCCATTCTGCCCTTCAAGCATGCACCACCATTTAATATGATCATGTTTGGTCATCCTTAATCAGTATCCTGTTCCTGCCTTATCTCCATAACCCTTGATGGCACAAAGAGTCTACAGAGGAATAGAAACAGTTTAAAGTGAGTGGACAAAATCCTAGCAAGGGAATGTGAATATGACTGATTTATTGTCATTTGCATTTTACAGTGAATAATACAGTAAAATACAGTGAAAAAGCTTCAACTGTCATTACAATTTGTCACCAATTTGAATAGTTTAAGAATAAAGAGAGTAATACGATACAACTGAAAGAGAGTCTTTGTTCCACCATGAGTCCTGATCCAGATCACCAACAAAACCGGCACTGTCATCCCTCCGCCATCAGCTCACTGCTGGCTGCACTGGACCCACCAACATAAGAGTCACCACTTTTTAAGCACTATTTCTTCGCTACTGGGCCCACTTTGTAGAGGCCCATGCAGAACCCACACTTGACCCACAACCAGGAGTCTCTGGCTAGGCTGCTGCTGCCTAATTGATAACCAGGAGTCCCCGCTATGGACCTACTGCAATCAGGAGTCCCTGCCTCCGCTGCCAGGCCAGGCTGTGGTTGCACCAAGAGTCACACTCTGGCCGACCTCCTCCGAAATGCCGCCTTGCCAGTGCCACCATCTTGAAGAATCTTTTGCCTCCGATTGCTGAGCGAGCTTTGCAGAAACCGCTGGTCCAAACCAAGACATCCTTTCTGCTGCCACCTCTGACCACAAGGAGGCTGCTGTCACTCTGTGCATAGTAAGCAAAAAGAAGAAAAAAATAGATGGAAGCAGATGAGCCCTGTGCAAAAGACTGCACACAGCCCTGCTACTCCACCGCCATCTTGGAACCCTGACTCACTTTTCAACATTCTCATTGGCACAAAATCTCACTTCATGAGTATGCCATGTGATGTAGAAATATGTGAGATGATGTACTTTGGCAGGATGACTAGAGTATCTGAGTATTAGTTAAACAGGAAAGACTGTAGAAAGCTCCAGAACAACAGGGTTTGGATGTTCCTGTCCATGAATCACGAAATGTTAGCATCCAAATTCTGTGGGTAATAGGGAAGGCTAACAGCATGTTGGCCTTTATTTCATAGGGAAGGAGTATAAAAGCATAAGGCTCTGCTAAAACTATATAAAACATTAGTCAGACCATAGCTGGAATACTGTTAACAGTTTTGGGTCCCTTATCTATGGAAAGATATGATAGCATTGGCAACACTCTACAAAATGTTCCCTTGGCTGATACCAGTTATAAAGGGATAATCTTATTGGGAGATGTTGAGTTGGTTGGGTCTGGACTCATCAGAATTCAGAAGAATGGGAGTCAACTTTATTGAGTACATGCGTGATGCCAACCTACATGAATAGTTGGTTCAGGTGGTCTCTGCCCATGGAGTATGCCCTGAAATGGTGATGTCTGCTGTCTGATGGATGTCATCTGATGGATGGCTGGAGGACCAACCAACAAACAGAAGTCACCAGTTAACTGCTCTGATTTTCATGACAGAATTGTTCTCTCAGGGAATACATATCCTCTGGATTTCTTTAATACAGAGGGCTGTCAAGGCTGAGATAGTTTTGTTTTTAATCAGTCAGGAAATTTGGGGCTACAGGAAAAAGGCAGGAAAGTGAAATTGAGGATTATCAGATCAGCCATGATCTCACTGAATGGCAGAGCAGGCTCAATGGTCGGAATGGGTTACTTTACACCTCCATCTTATGGTCTTCTGGTATGCCAGAAGCATTGAATGATTGCTGTGCATTGACCAGAAGCCACGCATACCTTATTGTTAGGATGAGGAACTCAGAGTCCAAACTTAGAAGTTAAAAACTGCAATGCTAGTTCTTCAACAATAAACAGAAAATGCTGGAGAAACCAAACAGATCAAGCAGTGGCTGTAGTAGTTAATATTTTGAGTACTGTGTTACTTTTCTTCAGAACTGGTTGCTGAATGATAATTCTTCCACATTTTTAGCTTTATCCCGATCCAATCATTTCTAGCTGCAAGTGAAATGATGAAGTTAAATTCTTCAAAGATGAAGAGGTTTCAAAGGAAATTTACCAGAATGGTATCATGGATGAGGAATACAACCTAAAGAGGCTAGAATTGTTCACCTTTGCACAGGGGATGTTAAGCAGGGGAGGAGTTCAAAACAGCTTAAGAATGGGGTTAACTTGCTGCTTACTCAGAGGGTTAGAACAGATGAAATTAGCAGAGAATATTACAGGGACTTGAATGATGGGGGTTGTGGTGAGAAATCTGAGATAATAATGGAAGAAGTCCAGTGAGGGCTATCAGCTGCATTTTCTATCTAGTTTCTGGCAGTGGAGATGAGATTCTCACAAGGCTATGGTTGGATGTCTATTAGTAGAGAATATTGTTTGTTAGCAGTCTCATTAACACTAAAAGCTCACCTCATTAATATGCAGCTTCCTACCTTACCACATGCTATGAGGAAACTAGATATGAACAACTCCTGAAAGATGACTGAACACGTTCCTGGTGCCTCAGCTCTGTGATTGCTCATCTAGGCCACCATTTTAGATACTCAACAACAAGTCTCAGAAAGCACTCCATGGGCATTATTTGTACACACCCTTCATCCACAGATACTATCATCCAATTCCTGCCAGCCTCTCAAAACCCTGGTAATCTTTCTAATCTACATGCAGAATGGTTCTGTACTTTAATGTTGCATCGTGGAGTGCACCAGCAAAAGACATCATAGTGCTGCTGTGAGTATAGGTAGAGGGCAGGGGCAGAAACTTGGCTCCTGGACTGGACCAGGCTGCACCTCAGAGCTGTTCATTCATATTTAGCTCTCACTCACTCAGAGGCTACCTGCATACTCGTAACCTGTTAAGGCAGTCACAGAGCCAGGCAGATGGACTTGCTGGTCAGCAGTGCTCAGTCAAAAGGGCAAACATCACTTTGTACAGCAGATTGCTACAACATCACATATCTACACCTTTTACTGAAGTCTGACCATGATCAGCAGTCAGGCGCTCAAAGTTACAGAGTCTGTTCCTCTGCCTGGTGAGTTAGAAACCTGGAAGCAAGCAGTGTATCTTTTCAATACCAGCATTTGTATGGTTGCATAAACACTTCTTAAATATGGTGGGGGCACCAACGATGCCAAGCTATCCCAGATTTTCCAGTCAGTTTTTGTGGGGCCAATGAGTTCTCGAAAGATTTCTGATGCCAAGGCATATGGATGCAATGGGTAATTACTGATGCAAATTTGGGATGAAATGGCAAGAAATCTCACTGGATCTCACATAGAGAAACCCTCTGCAAAATGGAGAAGCTTCCTGTCACTGAGAGATGGGAGTGTGACGACACACTAATCAAGCCTGCCGACAGCTCCCAGTGAGTATACAACAGGCTTGCTGGCTTGGAGTCTGTAAGGTGACCACCGCCAGCTGCTCCTCTGGTCAATTTCTGCTATGTGTTTCAGACCACAATTGATTTCTATCTGCCAATGACACATGCCTGGGGCAGCTATTGAACCATCTGGCCTTGATTGCATAATACTGGTTACATAGTCCCTCAGACATTGTCTGGTTCCTCCTGGCTTTCCTTCTTGTTGTTCCATCAGTGCACCCAAGCTGCTCTAGACCATTAGGATTCACATTGGCAAGGCTTACATTGTGACTTCATCTATCTGCTTCAATACCTGCATCTAAAAAGTGGGGCACTGAGCAACATTGCAGATGATTGCTCAGCAAATATATTTTCCAAATTTAATAAATATTCCAATATGTAATGTTTTCTCTGCCATAATGCATTACAACGTTTCTTTTAATTTTATTATTAATTCCTTCCCATATTCAATAACTTTTGTTTTTAAAATTTGTATCTCTTTTTTTATAACTTAGCCTTTTCCCTAAGCTTTTGCAAACACTTCCATTCATTTTGAATCTAATTTTCTGCCAAATGTCATTCTTCAATTAGATCTATCTGCCAAATGTGTGCCATGCATTTCAGCATGTGTGAGATGAGTATTTGCTAACTGAAAATACACAGGAAAAATGGCATGGCAATATTCAATAATTCAAACCAAAACTGTTACTGTGAAACACATTACCAGTTCCCAAGCTGCTTCAGCACCTAGTAGTTCCCATAATACCAGTGGTCAGTCGCAAGCACATTGACATCCAAAATAAATCTTCATGTCTACAGAGAAGTATTGGATCTGGAGGAAAAATTACTATTGATACAAGATAGTTCAATTAAAATTATACACAGTTTCACCTTTATTCAAAGGACATAATTCAAGAGTGGCAAGTCAGTTCCCTTTATGATTATCTTTATGAAAAGGATTTGAACCTAGATGTAAGATTTTCCATACAGCTATGATAAAATCAAATATCACATTGAAGTAGGAAAAGAACACATGACTAAAAATCTGGAACTGAATGATATCTGTATGGCCCAGTCCTTTCCTCCTATTTTACCTTACTCTTGAATTACCTAAGTGTCAATGAGTCATAGAGATATAGAGCATGGAAACAGACCCTGCCATCCAACCCATCCATGCTGACCAGATATCCTAAATTAACCTCGTCCCATTTGCCAACATATCCCTCTCAACCTTCTTATCCATGTACCCATCCAGCTGCCTTTTAAAGGTTGCAATTGTACCAGCCTCCACTACTTCCTCTGGCAGCTTGTTCCATACATGCACCACCCTCTGGGTGAAGAGGGTGCCCCTCAGGTCCCTTTTAAATCTTTTCCCTCTGACCATTAACCTATGCCATCTAGTTTTGCAATCCCCCTACCCCGGGGAAAAGACCTTGGCTATTCGGCCTATCCATGATTTTATAAGGTTACTCCCTCAGTCTCCGACGCTCCAGGCAAAATAGTCCCAGCCTATTCGACTCAAACCATCCAATCCCGGCAACAGCCTTGTAAATCTTTCCTGAACCCTGTCAAGTTGTGATCACATGAAAGTTTGATCAGCATTGTATTAAATATGGGAGGGCCATTTGTTCTATCTGTTGTTCTTTATACTGTCGACAAGTTCCATTTTTCTGTACGATTAACTGCATGACTCTACGGCTACTGATTTCCACACCGACAAGCCTTCCCTATCTTTAAATCAACTACAAATGTGAGTGCACAATAGTTCATGATCACTGTGTTATCGAGCATGCAGTCCAATGAAATGGTGTTACCATTGAAGGGGATACCTTTGGATATTGTACATGATGCTGATAGTAACAAATCATTTATTGTACTGAAAAAGCAAACATACAAAAAATTATTCTAAAACACGTTAAGATAAAAGAGAAGTGATTTATGCATTGCAATTTCTGGTTAAACCCAGTTTTCCGGCAATTAGACTTTTTACAGAGCTTTAATATTTTTCCCGCTTGAAAGATTAAATACCATAATTTAGTATCTCCAGTTAATGCAGTGGGAGGTTTAGAAAGAACATCACAAAAGATTTTGTTTTGTTTATGTGCAAATATTAACCTTTTCTCTCCTTTTTGATGAATATGACAGACCTGTCAATGTCCATACTGCAGATGAAAATCTGTGGGTGGCTTTGTCTTGCTTTAAAATATCAGTGGAGCCACTAACAATGCCTAGGTTGTTCGGCTGCATTTTTTAATGTAAGTCCATTATTTAAATAGAAAATGATAGCTTAATGAGCCTATTGCATAACTTGTACGCTGATCTTCCATTTTTCCTGCTGTTGATGATGAGTTGCACCTCGGATAGACAGCAAACCTCAAAGTTCAATGGTCATTTTTGAGGAAGCAGAAACATTATACCTTTTAAACATTCAACTCTTAACATTGCAAATATATGTCACTCTCATGTATCATTATATCATACTCAAATGTTCAAAAATATAGCAATGGTTGCAAGTTGAGATTTCTTGGTTCATTGATACTCCTGTGCAGTGTAGCATGGCTTCAGTAAGAAGGCAGAGATGGTTACATAGTGGAGGTTAGATGAGGGAGCAATAGACGACATGAGTCCTAGAATTTGTACAAATGTAAGCAAGTATCCATTTTATACAACTTTGCTAAAATATCATCATTTCACAACTGGGTTTTGCACCTACAATGAACTTGATTAGATGAGACGTGAACCAAACTATCATAAATACATTGCAAGTACACTTGAAAAGCTAATTAAAAATTTAGGACAGTTTTATTATGTTTTCAGGGCATTCAAAGGTTGTATTGCATTCCATATTTGTGTACAGCTGGGTTTCGTAAGGAGGCATGAAGTAGGTAATATTCCCGCACAACAGGAAGAACAATTGCCATCAAGAAACCTTGGTTAGTGATGACAAAGATGATCAGCAGTAGGAGTACTAGAGACAACATTGTTTAATGGTCTAAACATAAGCTAACGGAAATTGCAGATTCATTTAGATCACATAGAGAATTCACTGTCTATGTTTTGACAAACACACTGTTAAACATCACTGCCCCCAGCCACTTGTTACAGTAGTTACCTATTGTTCCAATTCTGCACAGTTCATCACTTCCCTCCAGCTCTATCCACCCCTACCCTTCAATCAGATCATTATGCAATGTGATCCAACTTCAGTCAGCCTTATAAATCTCAGCAGATGTCATGAAATGTATGCTAGTGGTGTGACACAATTGTGATGCAACTACCAAATAATAAGCATACCAAATGCCATTCAGCCAATGAGTATGTGCCTTTCAGTTATAGACAGGTCTCTCCCACACTCTTGCAGGAGAATTGAGACTAAAACGCAAGGGAAAGGAATATTAGGGGAGGCGTCTCCATAGATAAACATTTGATAGCTACTATAGGAGTTTGGTTCACAATCAGTTATCTTTCAGACCTTCAAGTGACTTGAATCGCTCCCAGCTCCTGGCTCTGGACATGACTTATTACTCAAGATGTAACGAAGAGACAGTAGACAGATGTTTAAGGACAAAAGAACCTCCACATTACTTCATGGAGAAAAAGGTAACAACAAGATATCGGTAATTCAATAATTCAAGGAAATTGACACAACAAATATACAGAAAACTGTAGTACAGTCAGTTCTGCTATAACCCAGTAGTTTCATTCATGTCCAACTCCGTGTTATAAGAAAATCATGTAATAGCAGCACCATTTAAACTAATAGGGCCAGAATCACATTATAACCAACACAGGCTTTAAAAGTTTGTGCTTTAGAAGCAGTGTCCCTAATTCATCAATTGTGTTACATCTAAGTTGCATTAACAAAATGCATGTTATAGCAGAAAGACCTGTACTTTAGAATAGACTATTGACTGGATTACCACTATTAGAGACACAGCTATTTACTATTACACAGAAAAGACACCAGGTTTTAAATGCACTAAGAATTCTTAACCACTTCCCTCTGCTAATTATGCTGGAACTTTGGGGTCTCGGTGGGTTTATGCTCACCACTCGGTTTGGCAGCCTGCCTGGCTATTCTGGCTAGACCATGGGTGAGGACTCTGAGCTGCGCAACCTTTCCAGTTTGAGTTGTGTGCACTGAGGTGCTTAGGTACGTATCAGATCTATTCAGTAACTACCTGGTTTTCTTTACTTTTTTTGATTTAGTGAGCCCAGTTTTCACCTCGGGTTGTGTCTGAGGACTTGTGGTATCGGTTGAGTCTGTTGCTGCTTCAAGATGTCGGTCTTTGGCTCTGATGGTTGTGGTCATTGTTGAGGTTCTTGCTGTCAGTGATTCTCAGTTTGAAAAGGCCTGCGTTCAGAAGCTAGCTCAGTATGATCTATTGCACATCCCCTGGTTGGCTTCCCCTTCTCGCATGTCCTTTGTTTCGATGATGGTCTTGGTTCAGCTTCTCTTGGATCTTGTTTCGGAAGCTGAGATCATGGCTGAGAGTAATACTGACTGTGGTCTCCATTATCTCTGCACCAACTCTGTCGTCTCATTATTCACTGATGCTCTCTTTGAGGTTAATTGGCTTTCTGATTGTTAGACATGGTGTAAATGGTATAGAATTGATGTTGCAGTATATCTGTCACAGTATATCTGCACTTTCCACACTTCCTGAGATATGCAGCCTGGGGTGTAAGAGCCATCTCAGGGCTGGAGTCTGTTGGTTTTGGTTGATTGTTCCAGAGAGGATGTGTGAATTTGGAATGCAAGCGAACAATGTTTCCAGGTCTCTTGGTGGATTTTGCTTATTCCTTTCCAGGCTCAGTAGATTTTAGTGAAAATTTTATTTTTTTTTAGAAATGTCCAGGACTGTGACCAAAACCCAACGTTCTGTCCATACGATTTAATGCTGGGGATTTTTGCACAATTTTACATTCTGGTGAAATAGGCCACAGACATTAAATACATGGTGGCATATTTTATCATCAGAGATGGAGGTACTCAAACTTCACTCTACCATACTAATAGTGTTACGTATCTCTGACCCACAAGAGCCAGTGTCCAATCAGAGAGAATCTAACTGGCTGGTCTGAATTTCCAATCGTTTATCATAACTAAATTTTCTACTGTCAACATTCTGGGCGCCATTATTAAACAGAAACTTAACTAGGCCAACCGCAAAAGGGCTGTGAATACAAGAGCAGGTCAAAGGTTGGAAATTCGACTGTGCATCATCCTTGTCTTCCAGAATCTGACCAACCTCATCAAGGCACAAGTCAGAGGTGTGATGGGAAAAGTGTCACTTGCCTGGATGAGTGCAGCTCCATCAACATGTGAAAAGCTCAGTATCATCAAAGATAAAAATCAGATTGGATGATTGGAGCAGGCATTCCCTCCACTGCTGAAACACAGGGGCCACAGTGTGTACCATCTACAAGGTGCACTGCAGCAACTCACAAAGATCCCTCTGACAACACCTTCCAATATCCATCACTTAGAAGTGTGAAATAAAATTGCTGTAATTATGTAAAGTGTCAACACTTTTACTTTGCAGTTATTAATTTGTATCCCACATTGCTTTTCTTTCCTTCAGGGGCCACCTTGTGAAGGAAAACATCTCGTTGGTCTTTCAAATGATGATTTCCGAGAGGAACACAAGCATTCAAAGGATACACCTTCTCATGCTTACCAGCACAGACCTTCACAGTTCAGGGAGTCCCTTTAGGTAATCTGGAAGTTTATGCTTGGTGAATTTCAGAGCAGGAGTGATGGCAGAGTTCACATCTGAGTGTGCAATGTTATTCAAGCTCTACTCTGCGTGTTACAGGAAACATTCTTGGAGCAATTGATGAAAAGCATAATTGTAGAGAAACAGCAGAAAATTTGTGAGTACTCTGAATAGATGCTTTTCACAAGAGCAAAAAAAATGGAAGACTCATAGTCTGATGTCAGAGACCATTGTCCTCCACAGATAAAGTTATACTCCTGATGAAATTTAATTACAGCACTTCAATCAGGCTCTATGGGTCCCAAACATGGTCATGAAGAGTTTGGACAACAACATTTCTGCCACCGCAAACACACTGATTGCTGTGGTTTTATATGATGTCATTGATCTCTCCAAGCTTCTCCCCAGTATGTTAGCAGATGTGATGTGGAGCAATAATGGTGAAAGGGTCATTCAAATGGGAATTCCACTCAAAGTGTTCCTGCTCTCATTTATTCTCCTTCACTAGTTTACCACATGCTATCGCATTTACCAATGATTAAGTCTGCCCTTGAACATGCAGAGATGAAACAGTCTTTGACAGATCCCTCATATGTTCTGATACACCACCAAAATTATCTCAGTAGTCAGAATAAGATTCGTTGCTTCTACCTCTACTGAAAGCATAGAGGTTACTCCAGGTCAAGGAGCAAGAGAAAAGCAAAGCTTTGTTTTCCACCAATGACATACAAAGTGGTGAATATGTTTTCAATAAACTTCTCTCTTTATTAATTATCTTACATGAAAACTGTTAATTTGCTACACTTTCCTGTATTGCCTATAGCTGTATGCAATTGTTAACCTTTCAGTTGGTTGAACACAGATCAGACCATGGGCACAGGAAGGAATAGCAAAGGGCAGAAATGAAATTATTCCGGATGATTCCACAGTCAGTGGGCCAAACAGATATTTCTGTAGCTGTCAACATTTGACCACATAACCATTAATTGGAGATTTATTACGCTGCAGAACAAAGTTATTCACCCCAATGTGCCTGAACTATTTCTATTATTCAGTGCCAATTATCTTCCTTTACCCCTGCATACAATTACTATCCAAAACAAAAATCTAATATCACCTTAAATGCCTCAATTGGATCTGCCTCCATACACTGTCAGGCAGGGCATTTCATATCCTAACAGCCTGCTGTGTGAAAATGTTTTTTCTCACTTCACACTTGATTCATTTGCACATAAATTTAAAGTTATGCTCTCTTTCTCTTGCTTTCTTTAAAAGTATAAACAGCCTCACTCCATCTAATCTGTCCAGCCCCTTCGTGGTTTTGAAAACCTCAATCAGATCTCTTCTTAGCCTTCTCTCCATGGACAATGGTCCCACTTTCTTCAATCTATCCTCAAAGATGAAGTTTCTCATAACTGGAACTAGTGCAGTAAAATACTTTTGCACTCTCTCTAAAGTATTTATATTTTTCCGATAACATGGCACTGATAAGTGCACACAACACTCCATCTGAGCTGTAAGAACTGTCTTATACAAATTCAACATCTCAAGCTTGCTCTTGTATTCTGTGGTCCTATTAATAAAACTAAGAACACGATTATTTATTTACTGCTCTGTCCACGTGTGCTGCGACCTTCAATGACCTACGCACATATGCACACTTTACTCCTGCACTCCACTATAGAATTGCAACCTTTATTTCATATTGTGTTTCAGTGTTCTTCCTACTAAAGCGCATCACCTCGAAACTGCACTGTGAAATTCATCTGCCACTTATCTCTTCACTCCACCAGTTTATCAATGTTCTTGCTGAATTCCACACTGTCCTCCTCACAGTTCACAATTGTTCTAAATTTAATGTCATCTGCATACTTGGAATCTGTCCCTTGCACACCAAGATCCAGCTCATTAATATATATCAAGAAAAAACAAGGGTCCCAATACCAACCCTTGGGCAATTCCACTGTAATTCTTCCTCCAGCCAGAAAAATATCCACTGACCATAACTTTACATTTTCTATCACTCAGCTAATTTTATATCTCTGTTAGCACTGCCCTGGTTATATCCTGACGTACAATTTTCCTCGCAAGTCTATTATGAGGCACTGTATCAAATACCTTCTGGAAGTCCATGTGTGCCACATCATAAGCATTGTCCCCTTCAACCATTTCCATTACCTCTTCAAAATCTCCAACAAGTTAGGCTGATCTTCCAATGTGATGATCTTCACTACCTCCCCCTTCCCCCCAACCCCCGACCCCCAATGTTTCCTGGGACCCTTTGTAAAGGTGTCCGACCATGAACCTGGGGAGAGTGTGGGATTTAACTTATCCTAGATTTACAGACAAGCATGGGTATGAATTCATCAGCTACTGTATGTGTTTGTGCGCACTCAGCTGTGTGATCCTGAAGATGCTCTCTTCAGTTCTCTGGAAATAACATTGAAGCACAAAGTGAGGCTGTTGGTATTTGGTCACTGTTATTTGCAACCATCAGGTCATAGAGTCATAGACATGTACAGCATGAAAACAGACCCTTCGGTCCAACTCATCCACATGGACCAGGTATCCCAAATCAATCTTGTCCCACTTACAGCATTTAGACAATATCCCTCTAAACCATTCCTATTCATATACTCATCCAGATGCCTTTCAAGTGTTGTAATTGTACTAGCCTCCAGTACTTCCTCTGGCAGCTTGATCCACACATACACTGCCCTTAGGTCCCTTTTAAATCTTCCCTCTTTCACCTTAAACATATGCTTTCTAGTTTTGGACTCCACTGCCCTGAGGAAAATACTTTAGTTGTTCATCCTATCTATGCCCCTCATGATTTCATAAACCTTTGTAAGGTCACCTATCAGCTTCCAATGCTCCAGGGAAAACAACTCCAGCCCATTCAGCCTCTCCTTACAGCTTAAACCCTCCAACCCTGGCAGCATCCATGCAAACCTTTTCTGCACCCTCTAAGCTTCACAACATCATTCCTGTAGCGGTCCTTCAGGAAGCAAGTCTTCTAAAAGAATTTACAGTTCAGACATGACAATCTCAGCCTCCAGAAGCACTCTGCCTCAAGATTGCTTATTCTGATTTATCTTGCAATCTAGATCCATAAGAATAGAGCTTGACATATTTGGTGTTTAAGAAGGAATGAAGAGCTGTACGCATGTTCCATCCCTCAATTATATATTCAAGATGAAACAGTTCACCACCTTATCTCTTTTCTTTACCTTTAGGTTTGGTGTGATTGTATAACTTTAGGTTTAGTTGGAAAGTTATAACATCTTTCTTGAACTCGGGAGCTCCCAAAGTGCATTATAGCCAATAAAGTATGGCCTTTGAATTTTTATCACAGTTGTAATGCATGAAACATGACAATTAAGGCAGGAAGGTGGATTAAGTGTGACCATGGTTTTACTGAATGGTAGAGCAGGAATGTTAGACCAAATGGATTACTCCTATTGTTTATGTCTATGATCTTATATCTGTTTTCTTGGATTCCTCAACTCATAACATGTTCCTCAGATCCTCACAAATATTGAACTGCTGTTGTCAATGTACACATAGCAATGTTCCAAAATAACCAAAAACAAGTGTTAATTCAAATTTAAAATAGAAAGGAACTTGCAAAAATGTCAACAAGGATTCAAAGCTTTAGTGTCTGTTCATATGTTTGGTGCCACCACTGAATACGTTCAGGGAAAACATCAAGCTGCTACTGAATAATTGCTAACAATATGTATTAATCATTCACGGCAGGAATGCAACAATTCCATCAAAAATATAGAAACATTTGTATCTTTATCCGCCAAGTATTCGCCTACATTATTAAGGCAATGGCAGCAAATGAAATCTGCTGAAAAAAAAATGCAAGTTTTCCAGTCCAGGGAGGAGAAAGGAAAAAGAAGATCAAAACGTGAAGTTACTGATGAATCCAAGAGTACCAGTGTGAATTCAGAGGAAATTGATCCTCAAAGAAGAAAAAGACAACTATTCCTATGGGCCATGAGTTGAGTGAAGCTGCCATGCAAGTCACCCCAGTAAAACAAAAACATTTTATGGGAAGAAGTAAGAGGATGTATGTATATTGTACAGAAAGACTTGGTACAAGATGTTGAATAAAGCTTTAACTTTTGATAATATCACCTCCAAGATGATATGGTAATGAAGAGTATCTCAAGAAAGACACAACAGCATGTACTCACTGGATGCTGAGCCAGAATGTATACAGTTGGCATATTGTCAACAAGGCATTACTTTTTAAAAGTCGTCAGGCTCCAACCACAGCTCTTTCTGCAAAAAGCACAACCTTGCCATCCTCTAAGACACCACATAACTACAACAGAGACTCCCTCAACACCACACTGAATTACGAGCCTCAATGACATTTACAAGCCTCTGAAGTAAGGCTGGAAGGCACAGGAGTGAAATTGAAAGCTAAAGGAACTGAATACTAAATAAAATGCACAACGGTCAGCTGATATACTACCATTTTCCCAAGGTTACAACTTAACATATACTTATACCCAAAATATCCTGAGAATTGAATGTGTACCTATTCAAACAAGCTCATCACCTTTGAGATTTTTCTTAAATTGCTGTTTTAATTATAAAGACTTGCATCTTAACTTCAAGTGGAGTTCCATCATTCAATGGAAGCAAGAATGAATTCAATGTTTCGAAATGTGTTCTGTTTTGCATATAATTAACATTTAACATTCGAAGTAGAGAATGATGAGTTATTTACCAGATGGCTTGTGATGGAAACACAGAGAACTTGTCATTTTCTCTTTGGGTATAAGGTGAAATTTATCACTGTTTTATTGTTGTTTGCTAATAAAAAATGTACCTACTTTTGGAATAAATACCATAGAGTTGAAATATATATTTCTCAGTAATTAATTTAACATTACCCATGGCAGTTTCGATCTGCAATGCAATCATTAATACTTTAACAAAGGTCAAGTCTATCTCAAGAAGTAAGGCAATACAAATGCAAATTCTATTTCTATCTTCCACTAACTAGACCTTAATCATTTCATGCATCATACTGTTAAAATGATAAGTGACTTCGGGGAAACACAAATTGGGTAATCACTTTGTGGAACACCTCCATTCAGTCTACAAGCATGACCCTGAGTTGCTAGTTGTGTGTTATTAAAATTCTCCTCTTTACTCCCACTCTGACCTCTCTGTTCTTGCTCTGCTACACTGTTCTAGTGAAGGTCAATGGAATCAATGGAAATAATACCTCATTTTTAAAATTCGGCTTTTTAAAACACTCTGGATTCGACTCTCATTAAGTCAATTTCTGACTCTTGGATGGTTTAGATTAGATACATTTTAACATTTTACAGCTAATTAATTACAATGATTTTGATGCTCTTGGAATAATTATATCTGTTTTTCTAGAAGTTTGCAGCCGTTGTTAAATTTAAATCAGAGGGTTGAAACTTCTGCTTGGGGCACAATTAAGAATCTTGGTGTAGATTGTGTCCAATATTGCACATTTTCAGAAGTGTTTCATTTCCCTCAATGTCCACACAAATCCATTTACAGAAGCAAAATTTGCCATGAGCTAACACTATTGTGCAATATTTTACGATGCAGTTTGAATAAAAAATCCTTTCTTTTGCATTATATATTTAAAAGTGATCAAACTGCAACAAGGTACCATATTTTCATTTAGTCCTGAGTCCAACATCTCTGAGAAAACTAAATTTAAATAACTGAAAATGTCTTAAAAACAAATTATACAGAACGTTTTTCTGATTATACTAATGTGCGGTTGTCAGAATCCTCGTAAATTAAAAGAAAATTCAAAAGCCTTTAAAATCTGCCTATTAGCGTCTGTGCAACTGAAACTTAATTTTAACAGCCTTCTTGAAGGCCCTCAAAGGATTGGAATTAATGAAAATTTGCAATGTTGATTCAATTGATCTGAGGCATAAGCAGTTTGGTAAGTAGAACAAGCTTCTAGCGCAATGATTTCTAAAGTCTGCGGAAACTCAATTTGTGTTGGCTTAATTTACATATAAGATTCTGTGATCGTTTTGAGTTGCTTTTGCTGACTTGAGGCAAATTGTGTTGAAATAAATAATGACAACTGAATGGAAACTACAGGTTGGTATTTGCATTATGTTCTAAGGTTTCATACATTGCTGATTTATTGCATTGTTTCTTTTTACTTTTTTATTTTACCTTTTTTGCCTTTATTTTAACCTTATCAACATAATAAACAAGGTTTGCATGTTGATAAGATACAGTAATTTTTGCATCACATACGCTAGATGGAAAAGCTAATGCATGTGTTACACTGTTAGTTAACCAACACAATTTGAATGCATTCTTGACACAAAGGGTCATTTGCATTCAAATTGGATAACCTACTCCAAGTACATTTCACCTGTTTTTTCTCCTTACAAATGCTGATCAATCCAAAATGCGATGCTAATATTTATAGTTAATTTTTGATGTTTAACCCTTGCAGTGGTTTTGCAAAATACAATGATAACAGCAAGGTTTCCTTCTTTATATTAATAAAAATATTAAATAGGAGAAAGTGAGGACTGCTGGAGATCAGAGCTGAAAATGTGTTGCTGGAAACATGCAGCAGGTCAGACAGCATCCAAGGAGCAAGAGAATCGACGTTTCGGGCACGAGCCCTTCCTTTCTTTTAGTCTAGGAAGGGGAGGGAGGAGTCTGAGATGGTCCAGGTAAATTTGTGGCCAGGGTGGAAGGTGTTGGTAAAGTGATGAACTGTTCAACCTCCTCGTGGGCTCATGCCTGAAACATTGATTCTTCTGTTCCTTGGATGCTGCCTGACCTGCTGCGCTTTTCCAGCAACACATTTTCAGCAAAAATATTAAATAGTCAAAAACATGGAATAAGTTGTGAACATACCAACCAAATTAAAAGTAAATACTAGCACTGGCAATATTTTCCTAGAATTGAGTTCTATTTGGAAGAACATCCTTTCTAGAAGCAATGTTGAAAACTGCGTACGGTGGCCAAAGTAAAATGGAAATAGTGTTGAAATTCTACCTCATGACAAAATAACAACTTGGATTAATATATTGTCTTTTCATGTAAAGAAACATCACAAGGTTCTTTAGACACGGGTAGGAGAATTTGAAAAACTGACCAAGGAAGGGAAATGTTAGGATGACTAACCAGACTTCTGTATTAAAGGGAAAAACAAAACCAAAACAGAAGTTGCTTTTTTTTTTCTGAGCAGCTCTTCAAATTCACTTCCTTCTCAATAGAATTGTCAGTAATGATGTACCAATGATGAGATTGATTCAAAACTTGATTTAATTGACAGTAATATTAGTAATTTAATGTTGCACAGCAGTGAGGCTTAGATTTATTATGGAAGGTACAGATTTGACTTACTGGAAGTTTTTAAAACATCCATAAATATATTTTTATTCTAACCCCTCAGTGAATACACCAATGTTGGTGATTGCAGCCCTTGCATTATTTAGAGAATTGTATTTTCTTTCAAAGGAAAACTATTTGCTGAATGCAGTTGAGCACCTCTGTAATTGAAGATGGAGAAAAAATTCAGAAAAAATGTTATGTTTCCGCCAATAATCACAATTCAAATCCTTGAAAGGATGAATGATCAGTTCAAATTCATGGTACTGTTGATGTGCAATATTGTTATGACCCACCTGGGAAAGTGCTGTGATTCACATATTCCACTACACCTGGGTTGCCACAAAAGTTAATGATTTAATCAAAGTATCAATCTACCTGTCTGTTGGAATCAAGTAAATCAAAAACACTGACCAGATTCCTGGACTTGGCAAGAATTAAGATTTATTACAAATAAATACTAACCACAAAGAAAACACATCTTATCAAGATTATCAAGCTTTAATTCTACTGCTTGAAACTCTGACCTACTTTAAAACCCAAACACAGATATGTAGACTGACGTAGACAAACAAAAGAAAAATGACAGATGGTGCTATGGTGCAAGGAACATTACTGGGGAAATGAAAAAAACAGTTCAATTGTACCAGTGCATAGGACTCAATGAGATACCCCTTCTGTTTCCCAAGACTTCCTATTCTCTGATCTCCATCCTGGATTGTTCACTTCTTTACAGGAGGCACAGTGTAGTGATTGGGATCAGGCTGACCTCGACAACTACTAAGGACTTGATTTGGGTTGTTAACCTGAAGAAAGTGAGGACTGCAGATGCTGGAGATCAGGGTTAACCTGGGCTAATCGGGAAAGCCTTGGCTGATCAATGTAACTTGGAGATTAGAATCTCCTCAGTTGAGGGTAAAAAATAAAAATAGAACCAGAAGATAAAAAGAAATCACCAGGAGTTTAGAATCTCCTCAGTGGAGAACTGACTCAGAGCTGGCAAGTGACTGCCACTGTACTGTGTAGGAGCAAATCAAAGGTGACTTGGTGAGGAGTCCTGGCCTCTGTGCAGTTATTATGATTGGGTTTGTGAAACTGATTTAAAGGCAATGGTTTACAGCAACTCATGAGAGAAAATAGCTGGCTTTCTTCAGCTTTAGTTACTTTTACAGTGGTCATAGAAACAAAAGTGACTGTTCCTTCTGCAATCTGCAGGATTGTGTCCCTTATCATAAACATCCAAGAAGTTTACCTGCCCAGTCACAAAGCATTAACCTATCCGCAGTCTGTTGCTTGATGAACCTCGCTCTTCACTCACAGCCTGTGCTGAATTATCTTATCCCTCCTTCCTACGCTGCTTGCATATCAACAATGTAAGCGCAACTCACAATGAATTCCAGAAACCTGTTTCTTAAAGTGCAGCAATTCCTTCCACTGGCCTTATTTTTAAATCAGTCAATTTTCCCATTTTAGTCTGCAATCAAACATAAAGAGCAAATTGAAAGAGGAAAATGTCTTTACAATACACATATCTTGTCAAGCATTGGAAAGCAAATGCAAATAATAGCTCAGGTGGCAGATACATTGGAATTTGCTGGGATTGAATGATCAGAGAATATATCAGATATGTGAACACTGAAGAATTAATTGAAGCTGAAATAAGCACTTTTTCAAAATACCCCTCACTGTTCCACACGATACTCCATCCCAAATCATCATAACACAACAAAGGATTGAAAGGTTTTTCACATACCAAGCACTTTGAATCAGTCTATTGATTAAGTTGTATAATCAGGAGGTGATTATAGTCACTTGACAGCAAACAAAAAAAAAATCATGTCCTCATTCACTTCACCAGACCATGTAAGAGACCATTTTTACAATGACACAAAACATGTGTTTTCTTGAAATAAATTTTATGTACTCTTCTGTATTGTTTTTTCTCTTATTAATGATGGAATTTGTGTCAATCTACATGTGAATTTTAAAATATGTGTCCGTGGAAATAGGTATTTGCTTCATTAGATTAGGGTGGGTTAATCACACTCCATTGAATTTGTTGTACCTGCTAAATAATTATTTTGTGAATGTATGCAATCAGATGGAAGTGGGCCTTTTACCATCAATTAGTTATGTTTTCACTTGAAATATCATAAAGTATGTACGGAATGGTATTTGCACTGAAGGTGAAAACAATGAGTAGAGATCAATAAGTAAACTTACTCATAGAGTCCTCATCGTCGGGCATTCTTATAAAACCAAATGAACAAAGTATCACATGGGTCAGAATATTACATTTTCTTTGCTAGATATCAGTTGTGCTGAGTTTCTGAGAGGAATTCTCACTACACTCCTATGAAATCCTTCACATCCAATTCTACTCCCATCATACCATGAGCCATTACTTGAACAGTTCGCTATCCACTGGAAATGTGTCAAAAGATGAGAATCCCTGGTGCCTACACCATATCAAGAGAGCTGCTCTGCGTTCAGTTGATCACTAATGCTCTGAAGTTGCCCTGCTTGGTCAAAGATGGAACCTGCACATGTCAAGGCTAGGCAAGATGGTCCCACCATTCTCCAGCAGGGACCTGGAGATTGTGGTGGTTGTGATGTGCAAAGGTGAGACATCATCGCGCTGGAGAAAGAAGCCACACCTCCAGATGCCACCATCTGCTTCTAGATTTCATCTGCACCAGTGCACCTTAAACACTGTGGGCTAAGGCCAGCAATGCCATAAGAAGTTCAATGACCTTCTCTGCTTTGCCAAGATAAGTGCCACATACTTCTTTCTGTTATCTAATACTCACTGCTAATGTACCCATCTCCCACTAATGCTCATGCTCTACCGCTGTCGCTGTTGCATACCACTTCTCCCGTCACTCACCCTTGCAGCTGCAACCTCCCACACCACAAAACCTGCATGGCCTCTGGTCTGCTTCGTCATTCACCCATGACACATCACCACCTATCAACCACTCAAACCAAACCAACTGCTGAGCCTTCCAATTGCACCTGACTCAATTCCTCCTGAAATCTGAAACGAAAGCAGAGAATGCTGGAGAAATCTACAGCTCTGGCAGCTTCTATTGAGAAAGAAACCGAGTTAATGTTTCGAGTCTGGTATGAATTCTTCAGAATTGCAATGCTAAATGATTTATCCAATGCCAGAAGGGAAATAGAAAGCTATGAAGGTGTGAGTCCCTCCACGTTATCTGTACTTGTTTCAGATTTCCAGCAATTAGAGTAGTTTTCCTTAATTTGAGTGTTTAATTCACTGCCACTTCGCTTCCAGATATTGACACCTTGAAGAAGTTCTGCTTCTCTCTTCAACAGAATTTCCAAGTACAGGCATTTAGTCCATTAGAAAGCAGGAAGGAATGTTTTACATCAATCACAGTTGCAGAAAAGAATTCAAAATTAGGTCTTAAAATGTGTCTGTGTGCAGCTATCTCCAAACTTCAAGCAGAGGCCTATTTCACAGTCAACTTCAGTCTTGGCTAATTGGAATGTTCATTTGCATTCATTTATTAATTCAGCATAAGTTTTACCGAGTACAATTCATCCATTTCACCATGTGTTTACTTTGACACAGTTCACCCTTTTCATTTGGCTATTTACTGACCTTAAATTGTATTATCCATTTCACCATTCTATATTAATTTCAGAACACAGCTACCTTCACAAGTCACATTTTAAATTCACTGACAACCACCCCACAAAACTCTATAATGAAGTTTCCAGAAACTGGAAGGGTGTGCAGACATCAAACATAAACTGGTCTGACGTATCAAAGTTTGCAACAATATACTTTGATACAATGTCATTGCAGTAACAAAAAGATTACTACTGATAAAATACTAAGTCAGTAAAGTGTCAAGATGAGAAAACACTGAATTGAGATTTTAGGCTGAATAATCATGCCTTGCATTTTGGGTAGTATTTTCTTGAATGAGATGGGTGGGCATTATTTCGTTCGGATAATTGATTATTTGTTAAATTAATTCAATGCTTCTCCTCTGGGGCTTGAAGTTTTCTGATGTTTCCTTTTCCCTCGCTCTGCCTGCCTTTCTTCCACTCTCTGTATCTGGGTTTGTTTCTGAGCAAACATATACTTGTGTGTAAGTGACCTGCGGCATTGCTGAAGCCTCCTGTTTCCACCTCTCCACCCCAGTCCCCACCCCCCCCCCCTCATATTCCCACCCCCCCCCCCAACCACCCCAATCAGTTCAATGGGATTGACACAGCGAGCACTTGCTAAGTCTGCTCCCCGTTCAGGAGACTATGCAGCAGCTCACCGCACGCGAGTGCCTGCGCTCCCATGTCCACCCCTACTCCCAAACCCGTCCAAGTTCGACCCACCCCCACCCGCCCCACCAACCCCAACCCCAACCCCAATCCCCAAACCTGTCCACCCCCGCCGTCCCATCCCCATCCAACACCACCCCCATCTGCCCCCACCCACCCATCCGCACCGCTATCTCCTGTCTGGCCCTGACACCATGCCCCACCAGCGTTACTCCCCCCATCCCCCATCTGACCCAGCCGCCCTGCCCCGTGCACCCCACCCCTCTCGCCCGTCCGACAGGGCCTACCTGCTCCCTGCGCTCCCCCACCCTACCGGCACCCCATTCCCCAGGGCAGCTGTACTGGCCACTGATAGCAAGACTGCTGCTGCCTTTAGTGGGTGAGTCTCAAAATCGCACATACAAACACAGCCACACTCACAACCTCTTACTGCAACGTTTTGAAAAGTTCCAGTTTTGCCCTGTAAAGGACAATGTTGGAGAGATTATCTGGGGAAACAGGGTTTAGGGTATACCCTGTGTAGAACTCCAGGCAGAGTGGGAGGAGAGAGAGAGAGAGAGAGGACAATCAGTCATTTGGTGCCTGGGCTCCCATTGATGTATAGGACTGTACTCTGCAGCATTTCAGTAAGCCGAGTTCATTTTTAATCATTGTAAACAAAAGACGCGATCAGTGTTGGAAACACCTCTTTGATGTAATGTTTGTATGGGCACTTTGAGCTCTTCTTCAGATAATCCATAATTCGGATAATTGATGTTCGGATAATTGAGGTTCCTCTGTATTCTTTTTCCCCCTCAGATGTAAAAGGATCAGCCTGAAGGAGTGAAAACAGACATTTTAAGTCCTGAGCATGCACTCCAAACTCGCATGTGATTAAATGCCAACCTGCAACAATCCTCTCTGATACCTTAAAAGGAAAATCAGAAAGTGTCCATGCTGCAAAATTATCCTCAGAGCATATGTTCAAAGTGTCATCTTCAAATGCTTTCTGTAACATTATAAGGAATATGTTTTTTTCTGGAGTTTAAATTTTATCCAACATATTTTAATCTGTAGTCATTTTGAACTTTGATGACAGTCCATGGGTATCTCAAACCTTTTAAAAATGAATACCGGATACTTAGCACTTATGTTAAATAATTTAAGATATGCTATCAAAATCAGTTTTTGGAATAAATAGTTTTTCCTCAAGTAATACAAAGAGGCAATATGAAGAATACATTAGCGATGCTCTGGATTTCTTGTGCCCTCAATGGTGCTATGATTCAGAGGACAAATAGGAGAAACTGTCCTGTGTTGATTTTATCAAGGATAGCACCTTGACATATTAATCAATAGAGCAAAGTTTAGAGTCTAAATAAAGCACCAGTTTAGATGTACAATTAATTTGTATTAGAAATTTTGTTCAAAAGTTTAAGATAAAAAATAGGGAAGGTGAGAGAGAGAGAAAGACAGAGACAAAGACAGTGAAATTATAAAAAAGAATTTTACCCTCCTTGGTGTGGTACGAGTAATGTCAAGAAAAGCAGTAAAATGTGATGAGGCTTAAAACAAAATCTGATTCTTGACATCAAGAAAAAAATTTTCCTGAGTTTCCTCTCAAGGTCATGGAGCTGTGAGTGCTTTAATTTTATTTAAATGTTATTAAAATATCAACTTGCTTTATTTATAAGCCACTTCTGATTCTCCTGTCCTTCTACGAGAAACTAGATAGTGCAGGTTTCCGTAGTCAATCACAGTGTGGTTGCAGTTTGCCAAATTCTTGCCTTGGCTATCATGTCTCTTCAGAACAACATCCCTACATGCTCCATGTCTGCTATCCTCCTCAACCCTTCATCTATGCAAGTCAGTATCAACAAGCCACCAGCCTCACTACATCAACAATTCAGACACCACTTCAGCCTTTCAATTCTTTATTTTGGAACTCAGGACTGCCAAGGATCGTATGTTTCTGTCAGGTTGCTTCACACACAGGGACACATATACATCTCCTATACCTGCACGGGATGCATCATTTGGCTCTTAGCTTGTTTTCCTAGTATTGATTCCCTTTATCGCTTGCATGGAAACTGCTAGCATTTGTATACTTCACATTGTTTTCCTAGAGCATGATTACTGATTTCATTACTGGTTTACAGTTGATTATAAAGGTTTGGAGAAAGATGGACCAAACATGGACAGGTGGGGCTAGTTTAATTTGGGAACACGGTTGGCTTGGTCTAGTTGAACCGAGGGGTCTGTTTCCATGCTGTATGACTCTATGCTACTGTGTTACACCAATGTCAAAACTGCAGGATGTGGTAGCAGTAAACATAGCAACACACTGTATGTCCTTGAGGACAAAGGCCAGAAATCAAAGTAAGAGTAAACAGTCCTTCGTTTGGTGAAGAACTACCAATCAGTCAAGAAGCTCATTCTATTCCAGTACAGGGGCATGGTTAATCAGACACTTGTTTCTACCAGAGTCCAAGGATCCATGGCCATTTTGGTCCGAAGATTGGGCCAAGTTCGGACCTGCAAGTAAAATCTATAGATTACAGTTAGGTTGGTTGGATACTATTGAAATATCAGTCTGGAAGGTGTGCAATTTTATTTTTTTTAACCTGCAATGAGACCAAGGGAAAGCTTGAGTATGATGCAAGTGAATGCAAGGGCAATATGTCCTCACAGGAGAAGTGGTGAGGGGTACTCAGTGAGGAAGGAGGAAGTGCAGAAGACAGGAATGATTAGCAGTTTGGGAGGATGTGGTGAGTGAGAGTTGTGGAGTTGACATCATGCATCCAATAGGAGAAAGTGAGGACTGCAGATGCTGGAGATCAGAGCTGCAAATGTGTTGCTGAAAAAGCGCAGCAGGACAGGCAGCATCCAAGGAGCAGGAGAATCGACGTTTCGGGCATGAGCCCTTCCTGAAGAAGGGCTCATGCCCGAAACGTCAATCCTCCTGTTCCTTGGATGCTGCCTGATCTGCGCTTTTCCAGCAACACATTTTCAGCATCATGCATCCAAAGCTGAGATTTATGGTCTATGCATCCTGGTGAGAAGCATGTATAGTGATAGAGTGAGCAGTTGCCCTGTGAGAATGAAGGAGTAAAGAGAAAAGATGGTGGCAGAGAACGGAACACCATTGACCTTCTTTGTACATCCTGGAAGAATCTTTATTACCTGGGACACAACACTGACCAATACTTCACATTTCGGTCCAGGCTGTTTGTGTTGTAGTGGTGCAGCTTCCTGGCTGGAGAAAGGACTGCTGCCCTCTGCATTATTCCATCCTTAAGTTTCCTAGCCATGAAGTGGGAAGTAAGTTTCTCTTTCCCCTAGGCCATGTGTTCAGTAATCACAATCAAGCATCAGTGTGAGAGTTACTTCTTGGCTTGCAACATTTCAAATGGCATACAACTGGGCTTTAAATACAGTGCCAGAAGAGTGACAGCCAGCTGAAGCCTGCTGTAGTGAGTACTTCCACCTCTTCTACTGTGCAAAACCTCAGGATTTTCCAAGCATGGTGCCCAACAGCTTGGTTATATAAATAAAGAAGTGAAGGATAGAAGCTTGAGTGAGAAAAGTCACTCCACGCTCTCGCAGATCAGGTATTTGAATTAGAAATGGGCTACTCTTACCCTATAGTCTATCACAACAGGCAACACAAAATTCCTGTTGTGATACTAGTTGCCTGTAGAAATGTTTGCAAAGAACCAAAGCCCAAGAAGAGTCCTGCCATTAGACTTATTTTAAAACATGTCATAAGAGTTAAAATTGCAGATGGTGTTTCTTCCTCAAAAAATTCAAGCTGAAAATATAATATCCCTTCAATGTTTAACATGGGAATATGTTTATTATAAGAATTGGGCATGAAGGATAGAGTGATCATAAACTTCAGAGAACAGGTAACTTATTCATCTCAAGTGAAAGGAATACAGATATATATTTAACTAATTTTATACTTTAAACTTTATGATATCACAATTAACCTTGTTCACTTAAGAGTGAACTAATTAGTTTAATGAGGCCAGTTCCTAGAATAAAATGCTGTATGATATACCCCAAATAACTATTAGTTGCCACAAGTTATCAGTACCCTTCTATGCTGAAGTACGTACATGCTGTTTTGCTGTTACAATGTGAACACACTTCCTTTCAAAAGGTGCCCTCTATATTGTCCATCTTTATCCTCATGAGAAGCATAGATGGTCTTTATTATAAATCTCTCCAGGTGGTCAGCAAACAGGAACCATAGGTTGAGAACACAGAATAGTCCAGGCTAGTACCTTTATTGCATGTGATTATTCATCCAATACCACAGCTGACAACTGACAATGCTCAGTGAACCAGTGAAAGTGAATTGGAATGATGGATAACCTTAAAGCTCTCGCCCATGACCTTCTGAATTGGACTTAAACACCAAAATCTCTCTTCATAATGAGCCCTCTACATCTTACTCTTTCATATCATCTTTCAATACAACTCATTTCTCATTAAAAATTTAATTATGTTCTAATCCACAAGGAGCACTGCTTAAACAAGGCTAGGGAAATGAGAGCAACATTTAATTAATTGAGTTATAATATTTCTGTAATCAATGACAGATTATTTGTCTGTAAACCTGAGCTAGCAATTTTGAATGTAGCTTTAATACTCTAGTGGAAGCAAAAACAAATTGCATTGTTCTTCCTTATCAGTTTATCCCAGGAATTCATAATGGAAAGGAAAGCACTTCAATAAACATTGGGATTTATTTGTTTCAACCTCAGGACTGTTAACTGTTTTCTTCTGCCAAGGACAAGGAGAATATTTTAATCTGTAAGAGTTGCAACATTCAGTAAGAAAGTGTGAGAGCAAGAAAACATGGGAAAAGAAAGGGGGGGAGGGGGAATGAGAAAGAATCTGAAAAAAAGGGAAAGAAACAGAGATGCAGGAGAAAATAAATAATTTGGCAGTATAATATCGATGTGATAATGAAAGAACATGAGAAATAGGAACCTTCATTTTCCCCCTCAAGCCTGTTCTGCCATTCAAAACAATCATGGCTGATCTGATATTCCTCATATCTACTTTCAAGCATTTTCCCTGTAACTCTTGATTGCCATACTAATCACAAATCTGTCTACCTCAGTCATAAATATGCCCACAGTTTCTGTCACCATAGATCATCATGGCAAGAAGTTCCTAAGACTCACAGCCCTCTCAGAAAATAAATTCCTCCTCATCTCAATTTTAAATTGGCACCCCTTAATTCTAAGGCTATGACCTCTGATCCTAGATCTCCTACGGGGGGTGAACATCCTCTCAGCACCTAACCTGTCAATCCGTTTAAGAATCCATTGTATTGCAAGAAAAAAAAATCTCTCATTCTTCTGAACTTCGATGAGTAGAGTTCTAATCATTTCGCCTTTCCTCAGAAGACAGTCCCTCCAGACCCGCGATCATTCCAGTGAACCTTCTCTGAACTGCTTCCAACGAAATATCTTTCCTGAAATAAGGGCACTAAATCAGCTCGCAGTACTCCAGATGTGGCCTCACCAGTACCTTGTATATCGCAATAAGATTTCCCTATTCCTATATTCCAACCCCCCTGAAGTAAGGGCCAACATTCCATAAGCCTTCCTGATTACCTGTTGCACTTGTATGCTAGCTTTCTGTATTTCATCTACAAATATTCTCAAACCATAGAGAAATAGAGATATACAGCATGAAATCAGACCATCAGTCCAACTTGTCCATGCCAACCAGATATCCTAAATTAATCTAGTCCCATTTGCCAGCATTTGGGCAATCTCCCTCTAAACAGTTCCTATTCATATACCCATCCAGATACCTTTTAAATGTCTCAATTGTACTAACCTCTACAACTTCCTCTGGCAGCTTATTCCATACATGCACCTCTCTCTGTGTAAAATAGTTGCCCCTTTTAAATCTTTTCCCTCTCACCTTAGCTTATGCCGTCTAGGTTTGGACTTGCCCACTCCAGGAATAAGACCTTGTTTATTTACCCTATGAATACCCCTCATGATTTTAAGGTCACCCCTCACCTCTGATGCTCCAGGGGAAATAGCCCCAGCCTATTCAACCTCTCCCATTAGTTCAGTCATACATTAGGGACATTTAATCAACTCTTGGATAGGCACATGGATAATATTAAATTGAAGAGTATGTAGGTCTTAGAGTAGGATAAAAGATTGGCACAACATCGAGGCCCAAAAGGCCTGTACTGTTCTACGTTCTGTGTCTTATGTTCAGTATCTTACCTACTTATGACTCAACTTTCAAGGAACTATGCACCAGCACTCCAAGGTGTCTGTGTTCAGCAATACCTCCCAGGACCTTACCATTAAGTGCACAAGTCCTGCCCTGATTTGCCTTTCCAAAATGCAGCACATTGCATTTATCTGAATTAAACTCCATCTGCCACTTCTCAGCCCATTGACCCATCTGATCAAGATCCTGTTGTACTCTGAGGAAACCTTCTTCGTTATCCACTACACCTCCAATTTGGTGTCAGCTGCATACTTTCTAACCATACCTCATATGTTCACATTCAAAACATTTATATAAATGACAAAAAGCAGTGGACTCAGCATCGACCTTTGTGGCACATCGTTGGTCAGAGGCCTCCAGTCTGGAAAGCAGCCCTTCACCATCAGCCTGTCTTCTACCTTCAAGCCAATTCTGTATCCAATGGCTAGTTCTCTGTGTATTCCAAGTGATCTAACCTTGTTAACCAGTATACCATGATGAACTTTATCAAATGAAGTCCCTCTGTATTGCAGTGTTTTGCAATTTTTCTCATTTTAAATGACATGCTGTTTATTTTGTTCTCCTTTCCAAAATGAAAAATACTTCACATTTTTCCACATTATTCTTCATTTGCCAACTTATTGCCCATTTAATTAACGTCTAAATCTCTCTCTGCAAACTGTTTCTATGCTTCTTGTAGCCTGTCTTTCCACTATGTTTGGGTTGTCTGCAAATTTGACTACAGTACAGTGACTTCTTCCATGGTACATTGGGGAAACCAAGGAAAGGCTACAACAACGGATGAATGGGGACCACACAACAATCAACAGACAGGAGGGTTCCCTCCCAGTTGGGGAACACTTCAGTGTTCCAGGACATTCAGCCTTGGACCTTCGGGTGACCATCCTCCAAGGTGGACTTCGGGACAGGCAGCAGAGGAAAGTGGCTGAGCAGAGGCTGATAGCTAAGTTCAGTACCCATAGGGAGGGCCTCAACCGGGACCTTGGGTTCATGTCACATTACAGGTGATCACCATTGCACTACACACACACACACACACACACACACACACACACACACACACACACACACACACACACACACACACACACACACACACACATATTCCTACACACTCTTTTACATACACATGGACACAGGTACACACAGATATGCACACAGACACCCACACACACCCTTATAGATACGCATACTCCCACACTCACACATGCACCTCCTCACAGACTTAAGACACTCTGCACTCACTACACACACACACACACTTTCTCACACTCACAACCCCCACCCCAGATAGACACACACACACACACACACACACACACACACACAGAAAGACAAGGACCCACATGCACATATATATTTTGTGTGGGGTGAATTTGTACTTGCAGAGTTACATTGCACTTTGCTCAAAAACTGCATACATTCATGTAGAACTCTGAGCTCAAAAACTGCATGAATTTATGTAAAACTCTGTTATCCCACTTTTTAGATTAGAATCAATCTAAACATCAGGTCATAGGCAGAGAACACAGGGGGCTAACACCTTCAACATATTGTCTAGCTATCACCATTGTTAACAGCTAACCTGAGAATGCAACTTTGAAAAAAAGGTTTTGTGATTTACACATGAAAGAAGGGAAACTATCACTGTATTCTAACAGATGAAAGGCTTAACAGACAATCAATTTTTCAATGTATAATTTCAGTTACATCACACTGCAAATTTTTGCTATAAATTCTGTGTTACGATCACCTGGTGAAGGAGTGTTGCTCCAAAAGCTAGTGTGCTTCCAATTAAACCTATTGGACTATAACCTGGTGTTGTGTGATTTTTAACTTTGTACACCCCAGTCCAACACCGGCAAATCCGAATCTTGAGTAATGTAGGAATAGATGTGGGGAAGAGAAGATGTGCAATTTTCTACCGAACATGTCTCAACAGACTTGTGCAGCTTATATCTATAAGAGTTCCTTTAAAGATACTTCATTCGCCTCTTGTCAGAAGTTCCCATGTCCTAATGGAAGTCAGGAGAATAAGTAGATCATTTAGCACATTGAGTCTGTTCTGCCATTCAGTGGGATCATGGCATATCTGATAATCCTTAACTCAACTTTGCTGTCTTTTCACGTAACCCTTGATTGCCTTACTGATTGAAAATCTGTCTGTCTCAGCCTTGAATGTACTGAATAATCCAGCCTCAACAGCCATCTGCAGTAAATAACTCCACAGATTCACAAATCTCTGAGAGAAGCGATTTCTCCTCAGCGCATTCTTTACTCTTTATTCTTTATTCTGAAATTAAGCTCTCTGGTCCGAGACTCTCCTACAAGGGAAACAGATCTTCCGCACCTACCCTATTAAGTTTTCAAAGAACTTTGTATTTTTAAATAAAGTTGCCTTTCATTCTTCTATATTCTGGCAAGTGTATGCCCTATTTACTGAACCTCTCCTCGTCAGACTGTCTCTCCATACCTGGTATCAGCCTAGTGAACTTCTTTGGACTCATCCAATGCCAGTACATCTTTCCTCAGATAACAGATCCAAAACAGCAATATTTCAGCTGTCAACAATGGATCCAGACAACGAAGTTGTCAGTGTCTCTGTGGCCATGACATGATCCACATTCAAAGAATACACTGAGGAACACATATTTGCACTAGCACCAAATTCCAGTAGATGTGGAGCTGCCTCCTAATGCAGAGTTTCCAGTTGTATGTGCCCTCATGATTGGAGAAAATGCCGGTGGCAACTGATGTTCACCTTCCATGGAACATTACTATACTCTGTGTAAAGCTAGAGATTGGACAGCCTTGTCATGATCCCCAGAATATCTACAATGTAACATCTTCTTCCACTGAGGCCAACCAGGCCAATAAGATATATCCTTAACATGAGGTTCCCATGCAGATCACATTTAGGCCTTTGTTGTAGTATAGTACAGAACAGAGAGAGAGAGAGAGAGAGAGGTCGCCCACTAATCCTTAGATGCTTTTATCTGGATTCTGGAAGTTTAAACAAGAGTATGTGATTGACAATAAGAATCTGTGAAAGCTACATCATTGCATAAGGCTACTCATCGGACAGAGCATCACATTCATCATCCTACAGTATAGTCACATTGACCAAAGCAACCCAAGCAAGATTTGTTTGGCCATTGCTTTCAACTGGGTTCTGTTACTGACTCTAAACATTTTGATGCTGAATCGACCATCTCCTGTTTAATCCCAACTGCAAATGCAGCTCACCAGTTTTTGTCTTTCCTAGTTTGTCCTGTTGTTTAGTAAATGGTAAGGTTTGCAAACATCTGATGCTCTCGCATTCAATCATGACAACATTTCATGTTACAATTTGCTCTAAAGAAATAGCTATCCATCAGACAGGGCAAGAACATAATTTGATGATAAGGATGGCTAGCCTCTTTCAACTTCATTCTTGTAGATGCAGCTATGATGACAATCACACAGCTGGTGATGAGACGTGAACATAAATTTGCATATGTAATGCTCAATTTACAATGACAATTTATGATAGCCACATATGAGCCCTTTGAAAATTTGTTTTTCCTCTCTACATGGGTCCTGCATTGGAGGTGGAAGGAACCTGCCACACTTTATAATCTGTTTCCCTTGTGGTTTCAGCAGGCAACACCAGAGCCAGCTGTAGCTAAAGGACTCAATGCTTAGTACATCCTGGGCAGGTATAGGCTTATCCTTCTCAGCATGTGTACCACAAGCAAGGAAAAGACTAGGGGTGGTGGGGGCGGTGTGGGGTTAGTATCTTGACAAGAGCTCTTCATTGACACCTCCACCCTGTCTCCTTCTAAGCAATGGAAAGCTGGAATAACATTAAAGTCTTCCCTCCCTCTGAGGTATTACCATAGATACTGAGCACAACTATCTACATCAAGGGAGTGTGGATGTCTACAAATGTTTGGCAAATGCTGAGCATGTTGGACCTGGCTCTCCATGACAGCTACCAACCTATCCATGTGGATAGCTAGATGCTAGTGTGCTGGAAACAGAACACTACAGGAGGCATTGGTAGAGTGCTCCAACCTTTGAACCAGTTTCCCCAAGTGTCTCTGACACTCTGCTGCTGCCTTTGTGTTTGTTTGTGTATTCTGTTAGAGTTGTTAATGTCTAACAACATGAGGTCCTCTACAGCCCAGGGTTGAGCAGGTAACAGTCTCTGCAATCCCCTGAGTGCTAGTGGCCTGGGGCAGTACTTCATTGTTGTGGAGAACAAGCAGCGCCGTGCTCATCAGAATTTCCCTCCCAGGTTAATCTAAAGTATCTCATGAAGAGCGAGTATCTGAGCAAGAGACAGCATTGCTAGCGGTATATATGCCTTGTTCCTCAGATGTGGAGGAGGAGATACTGGTATGAGAAGTTGTTCTCCTCTGGGCAGACACTCTGCAGATGTGGCAGGTGTCTATGGATGTTAGGAGGGAATGAGTTGTGAAATAGAGATGGGAGCAATATTAAGACCAAATTCACAGATATTGGAATGGGAGAACATTGCAATGAACTTACTTAGTTACTGGGTCATGGAGATCTTTGTGTTCTTACATAAGTGATCTCAATCCTCAACCATGAGCTCAACTATTTTCTCCTTTTTAGGATGAGCAGAAGAATTTGATTTGATTTGATTTATTATTTTTGCATGTACCTAGGTATAATGAAATATTTTGTTTTGCATGTAGTTCAGACAGATCATGCTATATAAAATGTATTAGGGTAATAAAAAAAAGAGTAGAACGTGGGCACTCCAGCACTGGTGTTGGTTCTTTTTTCCGTACTGTGGGCTGTTTGCTTCTGAAATAAGACAAAAGGAAGGATTGAGTGAGCTGATAATCTACGGCTGAGCTATTTGTGTTAGTGAAGTTGGTGGAAAGCTGGTGAGGTGTCCTGAGTGACTGAATAGGGAGTGCCGAGGGGATCCAAGCTTATTTGTCTGGGAAGCTCGAGTGGGTAAGAACCATTCAGGGAAAGTGTGACATGCAAAAGTAGTATCAATATACCACAGACTACAATCAGTAAGAATAGAGAGCAACACCTCTTTCAGCGTAATTCTCAACACTGGTCTGCTACATGACTGCATACTCAGCCTCCTACTATGCTTTTTATACGCTCACGACTGTGTGACCAAATTCTGCCCCAATTCTGTTTACAAGTTTGCTGATGATACAATTGTTGAAGGCCACATCTCAAACAGAGATGAGACAGAATACAGGAAAGAGACTGAGTGCTTAGCAGGATGGTGCAAAGACAACAATCAATCCATCAATGTCAGCAAAAGCTGGTCTTCAGGAGGCAGAGTTAAGGGCACACTCCATCTGCATCAATGGTGCTGAGGTGGAAATGATCAAAAGCATCAAGTTCCTGGGAGTGATAATCACCAACAATTTGTCCAGGTCTACCCACATCAAGAATGCATACAATCTCTGTACTTCCACAGGAGGCTCAGAAAATTTGGCATGTTTGGCAGGACTCTTGACAATTTTTGTAGATGCACCACAGAAAGCATTCCATCTGGATGTATCACACGGTATAGCAACTGCTCTGCCCAAGACAGCAAGAAACTATAGAGAGCCAAGAATACAGCCCAATCCATCACGAAAAACATCTTTCTATCCATTGACTCCATCCATATTTCCCTCTGCCTCAACAAAGCAATCAACATAATCAAGACCCCTCCCACCCCAGTATGTTCTCTTCCTCTGCTTCTGTCAGGCAGAAGATATTAAAGTCTGAATACATACGAAAAGATTTTAAGTACAGCATTTTCCTAGCTGTTATCAGACACTTGAATGGATCTCTCAAATGTTAATGTTGATCTCTCTCTCAGTGCACCTTCTCTGTGGCTGTAACATTGTATTGTGCACTCTGATCTGCTACCCTGATGCATTTTATGTGATACAAACTGTCTGTTCAGCACATTTCACTGTATGGCAGTACATGTGACAATAATAAATCAATCAATCAATCAATCAATTGAAAAGAAATGCCCACTACTGCCTTCATTTTACAAGAAAACTTTTGACTTTAAAAATGAAAACAGCTCCCAGTTTGCAAGCAAGCAAGGCACCATGCTACACTGATTATTTTTAAAACCTAAATATGGCATTGGAAAATTGGAAAATGTGGTTGCAATATTTGTTGTATATTTTATAATTTATAATACAAAGTGAGAAATAATTATGATTAATGAGATGGCAACACATTAATGGCAAAACATCTTGAAAGACAGAAAGAAATTAAATATTGTACAACTGATATTATATTCCAAATCAGAATTAAAACAAGACAAGTCTAATCAGCCCTTGACATTATTGCAGTGGTTTGGATTCTGAGCAGATAATTCTCAAACTGACTAAACCTGGTCTCCTTTATTACAAGAGAAGCATATCTTTTACTGTTTCCTCTTCAGATAATACTAAGTGAAAGGACAGCAGTATCTAATGATACAAGAGAACTTCAAGGAGAATTGGATCAGTAACATTTTAAATATACCTATCAAGATCTGTGTGATCAGATTTGATGGCTAGCGATAATTACTGTCTCGTGTAGCCAAGTATATAAGGTCCTTTTGTATGGTAAGTTACTTGCTTTTGAGAGTTTAAACAAAGCAAATTACTTATTCATGCAGTCACCCTGAATGTTTAAGATAAAACATACAATGATTGAGTTTTTTTGCAGAATAACAAAGAGGACTGATGAGGGCAGAGTGTGATCTACATGGACTTCAGTAAGGCATTCAATAACAGTCCCCTTGGAAGGCTGGTTAGCATGGTCAGATCTCATGAAGTACAGGAAGAACTAGCCATTTGGAGACAAAATTGGTTCATAGGTAGAAGACAGAGGGTGGTAATGGAGGGTTGTTTTTCAGACTGGAGATTTGTGAGCAGTGGAGTGCCACAAGGATCGGTGCTGGGTCCACTACTTTTTGTCATTTTCTAAATGATTTGGATGCAAGCATAAGAGGTATAGTAAGTAAGCTTGCAGATGACACCAAAATTGGAGGTGTAGAGGTCAGCAAAGAAGGTTACCTCAGAGTACAATGGAATCTAAATCAGATGGGCCAATGGGCTGAGGAGTGGCAGATGGAGTTTAATTTAGATAAATATGAGGTGCTGAATTTTGTAAAAGCAAATTAGAACAGGACTTATACGCTTAATGATAAGGTCCTAGGGAGTGATGCTGAACAAAGAGACCTTGGAGTGCAAGTTCATAATTCCTTGAAAGTAGAATCGCAGGTAGATAGGATCATGAAGAAGGTGTTTGGTATGCTTTCCCTTATTGGTCAGAGTATTGAGCATAGTAGTTGGGAGTTCATGTTGCGGCTGTACAGGACATTGGTTATGCCATGTTTGGAATATTGCATGCAATTCCGGTCTCCTTCCTATCAGAAGGATTTTGTGAAACTTGAAAGAGTTCAGAAAAGTTTACAATGATGTTCCCAAGATTGGAGGGTTTGAGCTATAGAAAGCGGGTTGAATAGGCTGTGGTTGTTTTCCCTGGAGTGTCAGAGGCTGAGGGGTGACCTTATAAAAATTTATAAAATCATGAGGAACATGGATAAGATAAATAGACAAGGCCTTTCCATGGGGCATGGGATTCCAGAATTAGAGCTAAACTAGGTTTAAGGTGGTTAGATTAGATTAGATTACTTACAGTGTGGAAACAGGTCCTTTGGCCCAACAAGTCCACACCAAATCTCCAAAGAGTAATTCACCCAGGCTCATTTCCCTACATGTACTCCTGACTAATGCATCTCACACTATGGGCAGTTTAGCATTGCCAATTCACCTGACCTGCACATCTTTGTTTGGAAACCCACACAGACACGAGGAGAATGTGCAAACTCCACATGGACAGTCACCCAAGGCTAGACTCGAACCCAGGTCCCTGGTGCTATGAGGCAGCAGTGCTGACTACTGAGCTACCATGCCACCCTTCAGAGGGGAAAAATATAAAAGGGACCTAAGGAATAACTTTTTCACACAGAGGGTGGTGCGTATATGGAATGAGCTGCCAGAGGAAGTGGTGGAGGCTGGTACAATTGCAGCATTTAAAAGGCATCTGGATGGGTATATAAATAGGAAGGGTTTCAAGGAATATGGGCCAAGTGCTGGCAAATGGGACTAGATTAGCTTGGGATATCTGGTCAGCATGGACGAGTTGGACCGAAGGGTCTGTTTACTTGCTGCACGTCTCTATGACTTAATACAATCAAAGAGGAATGCACATTTACAAATTACAGACAACAGGATGGTTCGTGTGTCACATGATTTGGCTTAGCTTACTGAAGGAGTAGGTTTTGCAGTCTGGTTAAAAGACTATTTCACTCCTTAAGAGCAGACTGGATGGATTCAATAAGCAAGCGTTAAGCAGGATTCCCTTGACGAAACTGATTTTCAGCAGGTGCAAAACTAGTTGCTTTTAGTTAGCACTGAGTTAGCTTTCTGTACTGATGGACATAAAAGGGAACAGACTTGAAGAACTTGGAATGTTGCAGTCTCTAGTTTTAAGGTATAGGTGTTGCTAAGTTTTCTGCTTTAACTCCTTGTTGTTTGCAGACTGACTGTTTTCTCCCTGTCGTATTCCTTGGTTGTAGCCACTTTTAGTTCAATGAACATATAGACAAGTCCAGCAATTGTCTATCCAGGATTATCTGGACTTCAAACCATTGCTATACAATAAGGTGGCCTATGTATACTGAAGCATGTTTCTCTTCAAATGTTGTGTTAATTTTTAAACTCAGACTTAATGGGTTTTTGAATATTAATAAATTCCATAAAAAAATGAATTCCAAGAATGTTTTCAACGTGGTACATTCATTCAAGTGAGACACTAAATACATGATTCTGCAATTTTGAACTTTCTACAGTCTTGCAATACATATGAATCTCTGCAAAAATGTCAGAAGTCCCATAATCATCAGCAGCCATTTATTGTCAATTTATGACTGGAAACGATAAATCTAGAAAACTCTATTCTAAATAATATCCATGTTTAAAGTTATGAATATCATATACCTTTACTTAGTCTGACAAGATGGTTAGCTGTTCATATCCCAGTGGTGCACCACATCTGCTCTAAGTCTGCTGTCAACTGTTCACAATGTGAAATTGACTGTAGGCATCAAGTCACAGAGGAATGTGGTCTCCTATTGGGATACAGAAAAAAAATTGGATTGTATTCAACTTTTACGAAATAATCTACTCATATTCACATCGATAGTTTATAGCTAATATATGAGACAATTTTGAAAGAAAATTATAGGAAAACTTATATTAATTTGAATGTCAAATAATCTTGTTTTAGTTTTGCCAGTTTTAGTGAAGGTGGAATTTTCTTTCAGCACTCAGTATATAATCGGACATTGTTAAATCTTGCATGTTGTAAACTAATATCACATGACATTCACTGCCACAGAACAAGTCTTAGTTTGTTATATTTTCACAGGTAATGTATTGCAATAAAAGAAATCTGGTTATGATTTGATAAAACTGCCTTCTGGAATTAGGAAGTCCGCAGATAATCAATATGAGAGTTCCAGGGACATTGACAGTTTTATATCAAGGCTTGGCATACTTTCTGCTTCATATTTTCACATGTTCTGGCTCATTAATTTTTCTCATATGTTGAAAGTGATAACAATCAATTCTACAATGTCAGCAAGGATATCCGCACCTCTGCACAACTAATGATTGACATGCAAAACCAGGTATAAGTGAAGGTGAATAAGATTTAAATAAGAACAGACTCGCCAACTGTTTAATTAGCTATATTTTATGCATAAAAATGATTGCAAATTGATTTTTAGAATGCAATAATTATATTTCTGTATACAAATATTATGCATTGCAAATTCAAATAAAAATGTCTGCATGAATTCCCAATGGCTCAAATGTTAGACAGATTATTGGATATGCTAATAAATCACAGTCAAAGGGGTCTCAAGCAGGATCTCTGGTCTTGACCAATTTAGCTGATCTCATACGGTGCAATGATAGCAACACTGGATTGTTACTTTTACCCCCTGGATTGGAACTATAAATAGAAATCAGTCAAATGCTCTCTCAACGAGAATTAAATTTCACAGCAGCTGGGAAATAATAAAATATTGCAAGACCCTTTGCCGAATAATGATAAAGCAAAATATGACACTGAGCCACAAATAGGCATAATTAGTCAGATGACCAAGAAATTGGTTGAAGAGATAGGTTTCGAGGAGGTTAAGAGAGAATTAAGTAGGTGGAGAGACACAGGGACAGAAGTCCAGAGTTGAAGTCTGAGATAACTGTAAGGTTACAGCTAAGCACTTAAAGATAGGAGTGTTCAAGAGGCCAGAATTTCACGGGTATGGATAGCCGTGGTATTTCATCCTCTATTCATTTAAATGTTCTTTAGTTTCTAAATAAATGATTTACAACCTTCAATATAAATTACTGTTGTTTCAAGTAACAGAGGGAATCATGAAATCATAATTTTACAACAATTTTCAATATTTGCAAAAGGTCTGAGTGTTTTAATAGATGTCTTTGCAATTGTATTTAAAAAAACTCCTCAAGAGCAAGAAAGAAAACACAATAGTCAATCAAAATATAACAGGAAAACGAGGATATTTAGGAGAGTCAGGATGAGCTTGAATGGCCAAATGGACTTTTTTACATCAATCTCTTTTGCAGTCATTTTGAAAAGATCTAAGATTTCAAAATTGAATACATTACTTTATCCTGTGCCCCTATGTTCCTTGATGGTGAGTCTTAAGGCTTTATTCTGATATGTGCCAAATGGCCTGAGTTGTTCCTTTACATAGAACATTACAGCGCAGTACAGCCCTTCGGCCTTTAATGTTGTGCCAACCTGTGGAACCAATCTGAAACCTATCTAACCTACACTATTCCATTCTCGCCCATATGCTTATCCAATGACCATTTAAATGTCCTTAAAGTTGGCAAGTCTACCCACTGTTGCAGGCAGTGCATTCCACACCCCGCTACTCTCTGAATAAAGAACTAACTCTGTCATCTGTCCTATATCTATCACCCCTCAATTTAAAGCTATGTCCCCTCATGCTCGCCATCGCCATGTGAGGAAAAAGATCTTCACTGTCCAACCTATTTAGTCCTCAGATGATCTTATATGTCTCAGTTAAATTACTTCTCAATCTTCTTCTCTCTAAGGAAAACAGCCTCAAGTCTCTCAGCCTTTCCTCTTAAGACCTTTCCTCCATATCAGGCAACATCTTAGTAAATCTCCTCTGAACCCTTTCCAAAACCTCCACATCCCCCTCCTATAATGCTGCAACCAGAACTGTATGCAATACTCCAAATGTGGCTGCACCAGAGTTTTGTACAGCTGCAGAATGATCTCATGGTTCCGAAACTCAATCCCTCTACCAATAAAAACTAGCATATCATATGCCTTCTTAACAACCTTATCAACCTGGGTGGCAACTTTCAGGGATCTATCTACCTAAACACCTAGTTGTCTCTGCTCATCTACACTAGCAAGAATCTTACCATTAGCCCAGTACTCTTTATTCCTGTTATGCCATCCAAACTGAATTACCTCACACATTTGCGCATTAAACTCCATTTGCCACCTCTCAGTCCAGCTCTGCAGCTTATCTATGTCTCTCTGTAACTTACAACATTCTTCATCAATATCCACAACTCTACCGACCTTAGTGTGATCCACAAATTTATTAACCAATCCGTCATCCAGGTCATGTATAAAAATAATAGTGGCCCCAAAACAGATCCTTGCAGTACCCCACTAGTAACTGAACACCATGATGAATATTTCCCATTTACCATCACCCTCATTCTTCTTTCAGATAGTCAATTTCTGATTCAAACCGCTAAATCATCCTCAATCCAATACCTCCATATTTTGTGCAATAGCCTACCGTGGGGACCCTTATCAAATGCCTTACTCAAATCCATATGCACAATTCAATTGCTTTATCCTCATCCTGTTGGTCACCTTCTCAAAGAACTCAATAAGATTTGTGAGACACGTCCTATCCTTCACAAACCATGTTGACTGTCCCTAATCAACTTATTCCTTTCTAGATGATTATAAATCCTATCTCTTATAATCCTTTCCAACACTTTACCCACAACCGAAGTAAGGCTCACTGGTCTATAATTTCCAGGGTTGTCTCTGCTCCCCTTCTTGGACAAGGGAAAAAAACAGTTGCTATCCTCCAGTCTTCGGCATTATTCCTGGAGACAGTGACGACATAAAGATCAAAGCCAAAGACTCAACAATCTCCTCCCTGGCTTCCCAGATAAGCCTGGGATAAATCCCATCCTGCCCAGGGGACTTATCTATTTTCACACTTCTAGAATTGCTAACACTGCCTCCTTATGCATCCCAATCCCATTTAGTCTAATAGCCTGTATCTCAGTATTCTCCTCAACCCCATTGTCTTTTTCTAGTGTGAATAATGACGAGAAATATTAATTTAACACTTCCCCTATCTCCTCTGACTCCAGGCACAACTTCCCATTCCTATGCTTGATTGGCTCTAATCTTACTCCAGTCATTCGTTTCTTCCTGATATACTTTTAGAAAGCCTTAGGGTTGTCCTTGATCCTATCCACCAACGACTTCTCACATCCTCTCCTGGCTCTTACTAGCTCTCTCTTTAGGTCTTTCCTGATTAACTTATAATTTTCAAATGCCCTAACTGAGCCTTCACGTCTCATCCTAACATAAGCCTTCTTCTTCCTCTTGACAAGAGATTCAACTTCCTTTGCAAACCACGACAACTTCCTCCCTGCCTGACCGGTACATACTTACCAAGGACCTGCAGTAGCTGATCCTTGAATAAGCTCCAAATTTCAACTGTGTCCATCCCCTGCAATTTCCTTCCCCATTCTTTGCATCCTAAATCTTGCCTAATTAGATAATAATTGCTTTTCCCTCAGCTATAACCTTTGCCCTGTCGTAGATACCTATCCCTTTCCAACACCAATGTAAACATAATCGAACTGTGGTCACTATCACTAAAATGCTCACCTACGTCCAAATCTAACACCTGGCCAGGTTCACTAACAAATACCAAATTTAATATGGCATCATGGAGGAGAAAGTGAGGACTGCAGATGCTGGAGATCAGAGCTGAAAATGTATTGCTGGAAAAGCGCAGCAGGTCAGGCAGCATCCAAGGAGCAGGAGAATAGACGTTTTAGGCATGAGCCTTTCTTCAGGAATATGGTATCACCCCTTGTGGCCTGTCTACATACTGTATCAGGAAACCCTCCTGCACACATTGGACAAAAACTAACCATTTAAAGTACTTGAACTATAGCATTCCCAGTAAATATTTGGCAAGTTAAAGTCCCCCAGAACAACTACCCTGTCACTCTCACTCCTATTGAGGATCATCCTATCTTCCACATCTCTGGAACTATTTGCAGACCTATAGAAAACTCCTAACAGAGTATATTCTCCTTTCCTATTTCTAACCTCAGCCCATAATACCTCAGTAGACAAAGTTTGTGTGAAGATTTGTAGCTCGGGTGCTTGTTGTCGTGGTTCTGTTCGCCGAGCTGGAAGTTTTTGTTGCAAACGTTTCTTCCCCTGGCTAGGAGACATCATCAGTGCTGTGGAGCCTCCTGTGAAGCGCTTCTTTGATGTTTCTTCCGGCATTTATAGTGGTCTGTCCTTGCCGCTTCCGGGTGTCAGTTTCAGCTGTCCGCTGTAGTGATTGGTATATTGGGTCCAGGTCGATGTGTCTGTTGATGGAATTTGTGGATGAATGCCATGCCTCTAGGAATTCCCTGGCTGTTCTCTGTCTGGCTTGCCCTATGATAGTAGTGTTTTCCCAGTCGAATTCATGTTGCTTGTTGTCTGAGTGTGTGGCTACTAGGGATAGCTGGTCGTGTCGTTTCGTGGCTAGTTGGTGTTCATGTATGCGGATTGTTAGCTGTCTTCCTGTTTGTCCTATATAGTGTTTTGTGCAGTCCTTGCATGGTATTTTATAAACTACATTAGTTTTGCTCATGTTGGGTATTGGCTCCTTTGTTCTAGTAAGTTGTTGTCTGAGCGTGGCTGTTGGTTTGTGTGCCGTTATGAGTCCTAGGGGTCGCAGTAGTCTGGCTGTCAGTTCTGAAACGCTCCTGATGTATGGTAGACAAGTCGTCAAACGTCCTTTCTGCAACCGTAATACTGTCCTTGACTAACAGTGCCACTCCACTTCCTCTTTTACCATTTTCTCTGTCCTTACTGAAACATCTAAATCCTGTACGCTGCTCCTGTCCCTGCTCTACCCATGTCTCTGAAATGGTCACAACGTTGAAATCCCAGGTACCAACCCATGCGACAAGTTCAACCACCTTATTCCAGATGCTCCTGGCACTGAAGTAGACACACTTCGAACCAACTTCTTGCCTGCCAGTGCCTTCTTGTGATCTTGAAATATTCGTTCTGACTTCAATACTCTCAACCATCCATATACCCAAAACTCCAATTTCAATTCCCAATCCCTAGCTGAATTAGTTTAAGCCCACAAGAACAGCATTAGCAAATTTCCCCCAGGGGATATTGATACCCCTCTGGTTTAGATGAAGACCATCCTGTTTGTAAAGGTCCCATCTACCCCAGAAAGAGTCCCAATTATCCAGGAATCCAAAACCCTCCCTTCTGCGCCATTACTGTAACCATGTGTTCAACTCCTCTCTCTCCCTACTCCTTGCCTTGCTAACACGTGGCACAGACATCAACCAGAGACAACTGTTTTTTCTAGGTCTAAGCTTCCACCCAGCTCCCTGAATTTCTGTGTTAAATCCCCATCTCTCTTCACACCTATGTTGTTGGTGTCTATATGGCCGACGACTTGGGGCTACTCCCCCACCCCCTCAAGGTTCCTGAAAACACGATCAGAGACATCATGAACCCTGGCACCTGAGAGGCAACACACCAACTGTGAGTCTCTCTCTCATTCCCACAAAACGTCCTGTCTGTCCGCCTGACTATGGAGTCCCCAATGACTTTGTTCCTCTTCCCCCTTCCCTTCTGAGCAACAGGGACAGACTCTGTGCTAGAGATCTGTGCCCCATTGCTTACCTCTGGTAAGACCATAAGATATAGGAATGGAAATAAGGCCATTTGGCCCATCAAGTCCACCCCACCATTAATTCATAGCTGATGGGTATTTCAATGCTACTTACCCACACTCTCCTTGTATCCCTTAATTCCTAACGAGATTAAGAATTTATCAATCTCTGCCTTGAAGACATTTAACATCCCGGTCTCCACTGTACTCCACAGCAATGAATTCCACAGGTCCGTCACTGTCTGGCTGAAGAAATGTCTCCTCATTTCCATTTTAAATTGACCTCCTCTAATTCTAAGGCTGTGTCCACGGGTCCTAGTAACTCTGCCTGATGGAAACAAATTCCTTGCGTCCACCCTTTCTAAGCTATGCATTATCTTGTAAGTTTTTATTAGATCTTCCCTCAACCTTTTATACTGTAATGAATACAATCCCAGGATCCTCAGCCATTCATCGTATTTTAGGCCTACCATTGCAGGGATAATCTGTGTGAATCTTTGCTGGACACATTCCAGTGCCAGTATGTCCTTCCTGAGGTGTGGGCCCCAAAACTGGATAGAGCTTTATAAAGTCTCAGTAGCACTTCATTGCTTTCACATTCCAAACCTCTTGAGATAAATGACAACATTACATTTGCTTTCTTAACCACAGACTCAACCTGCAATTTAACCTTTCGAGAATCCTGCACTTGTACTCCAGATCCCTTTGTACTTTGGCTTTATGAATTTTCTCACCATCCCTGTATTCTTTTTTCCAAAGTGCAAGACCTCACATTTGTCACATTGAATTTCATCAGCCATTTCTTGGACCACTCTCCTAAACTGTCTAAATCTTTCTGCAGTCTCCCCACCTCCTTAGAACTGCCTACCTGTTCGCTTACCTTCATATCATCGGCAAACTTCACCAGAATGCCCCCAGTCCCTTCATCCTCCCACCCCCCCCCCCCACAACAATATCCAAGACAGTATACTTGTTGAGGAAGAAAACAGCCACAGGGGATCCTTGCACTGTCTGCCTATTCCCTTTCCATCCCCTGACAATAACCATCTACCTTCTTCTTTTAACTGAGATGTGACTACATTCCTGTAACTCTTCTCAACAACCCCCTCCACCTCCCGAATGATTCGAAGTTCACTTGACTCCAGCTCCAGCTCCAATTCCTTAAGGCGGTTTTCAAGGAGCTGGAGGTGAGTCCACTTCTCACAGATGCAATCAGCAGTCACACTACTGGTGACCCCTACCTCCCACATTCTGCAGGAGGAACATTCAATTGCCAGTGATAGAGAAAAAGTGAAGCAGTTGGGCTGCTTTAATGTCCCTGCTCTTTTTTGATCATAATGTGACATTAGCAGGAATCTGCAATTGATTCTTGATGATTGGATTGAATGTTATATGCTCAGACCTGAAAATAAGAAGACAAACAGGAAAAAAAGGCAACTAAGCAAGCATTTTTTTCTACACTTATATGTTGTCATTTTATGTTCCTGGTTGGCTTGCTTGAATCTTTTACTGAATTTTTGTACAAATTGACAGCCTAAGTGCCACTCTTTTTTTTTCAAATCAGCCACAATGTCCAACATAATTACATAACACAAATACAGCAGAAAAATAATTCTCAATACCGAGATGCTAGTCAAATAACTCTGCCATATATTTCAGAACTAAGTACAATCAATATAAAGCAAGGACCAAAAAGTACTACAGGTTTACAGCATTTCTATTCATTATGATTACTTGCAGTTGGACAAAGACACCCTCCTTTTCAGACAGAGGTCCAGCCACAAAAGGTAAATCAAAGGACGCTGATAGCTTTTGGAACTGAAGGTCACAGTTTTATTAAATCTTTGTTCCTTTCTATGTAAGTAAGATTTACTGAACAATGCTGAACACAATCAGGACATCAGGAGAAATGTCAAGGTATGTGCCGACTTTATTCTTTGTATCTTCATAAAAAATACAGAATTGACCCAAACATTAAAGTATCATCATGGAGTCATATAGCATGTTAACAGGCCCTCTGATCTTTCCTATTCGTTATCTTAGCCAAATGTATTTTAAGCTGTACCTGCATCTACCATCTTTTCTGGCAATTCATTACATGCATAGACTATGCTTTGTGTAAAAACGTTGTCCTTCATGTTATTTTAAAACCATTCTCCTCACAACTTAAAAGAAAAGCCCCTAGTTTTTAACTCCCCTACCCTAGGGAAACGAACCTGCCATTCACCTTCTCCATGGTCCTCATGATTTTATAAACCTTAATAATAAACCTCAAGCTCCTATGCTCCAGTAAAAGATATCCCAGCCTTTCTAGTCTATTCTTATACCTCAAACTCTACATTCCTAGCAACTTCCTGGTAAATCTTTTCTGAACACTTTCCAATTTAATGACATCCTCCCCATAACAGGGTGCCCAGAACTGCACACAGTACACCAGAAAAGGCCTCACCATTATCCTGTACAACCTTAACATGATGTCCCAATTTCTATGTTCAAAAGTCTGAGCAATGAAGACAAAGTTGCTAAACGTCTTCTTAATCACATGAGGCACAGATTTCAGAGAATTATCTACATGAGCCCTTTTTATCTACATGAACCCTTAGGCCTCTCTGTTCTACAACACTACCGAGGGCCTTACCATCAATTGTATAAGTCCTGTCTTTGTTTGCATTATCAAAATGCAAAACCTCACATTTATCCAAATTAAACTCTATCTGCCACTCCTCAACCCATTGAGCCAATTGATCAAGATCTCATTGTAAACTTAGATAGCCTTCTTCACTGTCCACTTACTGCCAATTTTAGTGTTATCCACAAACTTACTAACCATGCCTCCTATATTCATTCAAATTGTCATTCTATTGTCATTCAAATAAGTTACCCAAATGACAAACAAACGTGAACGCAGTACCGATCCCTATGGAACATTGCTGGTCACAGGCTACCAGTCTAAAAACAACCCTCCATCACGCTCTGTCCCCTGCCATAAAGCCAATTGAACTCAGGATATCCCCAAATTCTTTGTAGCCAATAGATACTCTTCAAGTGTGACTATTCCCAGGATGTAAGGAAACATAGCAGACAACTTGAGTACAGCAAAGCTCTACAAACAGCAATAACATAATGACCAGGTTGAATGATAGGATCTTTAAATTCCACCTGAAAGAAGTCTAATTTTAATATCTTTTCTGATAAATTGCATCTTCACCAGTGTAGCTTACCCCCTTTACTGAAATGTCAGTCGAAGTTTTGTGCTTAGGTGTCTGGCTGAGGCCAAGTCAGGCCACCATGTGGCTGATAGCATCTACCTGCAATCTGATAATTTATCATTCCTCTTGTGGCTCTTTTCTTGCCATGTGCCAACTGTCAGCTACACTGCTGGGTGACCATCGTTTGGTTACTGTAATTCACTTCTGTGATAATTGTGGGCTCAGTCGGAGTTGTGCTCTACAGGAGATGTGAATGTTTTTGTGCATGGTGTTTACAACATTCAGTTATTGGTTCACTATCCAATGACTAATGATTGATTAAGACTGGCTGTGAACTCAGGGAAAAAAAGTAAACAAACTACAGAAGGTGCAGATTGTAGAAGTGTACGTCTGCTGTATATTTTATGTGTAGGAGCTGTGCCAAGTGCTAATTCACTGGGGGTATTGTACATCATTGTTTAATGTGCCTTTCATGGTGGAAAAATGCATGAAAATAGGACACCTATCTTGGTACTCTCTTGACAAAGACGAAATCATTTCCATTGCCTTTGTTACACATGCTTTGAAAGCAAACAATTTTAGCATCATCTCACAATGATATTGTTTTTACCACAACCCTATAACTATTACCAAATGAGTAGAAGCATCTTTTAATGACCTGAATCAAGGGGTTGATAGTTCTACCACCTCATGAACATTTTTTACATCTATAAGGAAACTTGATATACAGGAAGGGAGCTTGCTGGTGTAAATCAGGAGATGGTGCTCCCTATTCTAGCACAGGTTTATGCAAGCTATAGTAGGTTGGTCTTGCACAATTTCGGTTAAAGTGACTGCACGCACACAGCCTGTAACCAGCAGTTTTAAAACACAGCAGCCACAAAGGCATCTCAAGGACGATGATGCAAGCACCTTTTTTTTTCAAATCTATTGACTCAGAGAACAAATAAGTATAGTTCATCTGACTTCCACAATCCTATCAAGATATAGCCTGAAAATCTTTAATCTTTTTAATTTTAAATCTCGTTTTATGTAACCAGGTTGAAGGGATTTACACAAAGCCAGTATAAGATTTGAAATCTTCCTTACTGCTGTTTCTTAGGTCTTATCACATTCCACTGAATTTCCATGAAGTTTTCCTATTTCTAACATCATGAATATGTTTGATCAATTTATAATTTCTCCTTGTTCTGTGATTGATTTTGTGAACTTCTAGAATTGGTGTCTTAAGGTTGAAATGTAAATTAGGTACAATTAATACCTAATACTTATACTAATAGGAGGGCAGTTGCATTGTGATAATATCACTAGACCAATAATCTAGAAACCCAAGCAAATTCCCTGGGACATGGGCTTAAATCCCAATATGATAGTTGGTAGAGAAAGGCTAGTTGTAGTAACAATGATGATGAACTTATCAATGATTGTTCTATAAACCTATCTGGTTCACTAATATTCTCTAGCAAAGGATAACTGCCATCCTTCCTTGGTCTGGCTGATATCTGACTCTAATCTCAAAGCAATGAGATTAGAGTCAGCCCTCTGAAAAACAGATGAATCAATTTCAAGGACACTTACAGATTGGCAGTAGATACTAGCCTTACCTGTGATGTCATATCCGATGAAAAAAAATTAATATCTACAACAAGTTGAAGGAAAGTAGAGTCAAAGCAATCAGTGTACTGAGACATTGGTAAACATTGAACTCAGTCTCTGTGTAAGTCTGCGATAATGTAGCTTTGCAAATAGTTCATGTGGAAGTAAACTGCAAGATATATAACTCAACAGAACCTGTCTATCTGTGGTATATGTCACGTAGACTAGAATATGGTATATCACAAAAAGCAACATGGTGTCAGCAAATGGGCAACAAGAGCCAATTGTGACAAGATAATCATGATGAGAAGTGAATCTTAAAGACTGAAAAAGTGACAGGAATGCATCGGCACTGAAAAGACTTCTTTCAGTCAGCTTTCAATCTGTCCACGTTCAGAGGTGAAGATGCAGGTATAACCAAAACTAAAGCCTACAAAACTGCACTGAAGCATAGTAAGTGCTCTACCTCACTCTCCCTTTGAAAACAAACGTGAGAGACTACTGCTGATCCAATTTACAAATGAAAGAAATTTTAAATGGTCTTGAAAGAATTGCACCAAAGCATTTGTAGAGAAAATCACCACTTGCAAACACTGAAAAACATTGTTTTTTCTTTTAAGAATGCCAACCAATGTCCAGAGATTGGTAAATGGTGCCATTGTCTTTTTTTCTAAATCAGCACAAAAATTAAAAGAGCTCCAATGTGATGTCAGTCCTTTTTTTAGGATAAGTGCTATCAATAGAGTATAAACTGCTACTATAAACCTGCAATTTTTAAAGAGGAGCAATATAGAGTAAACCAAAGAAGCCAACAAAAACAGAAAAGCATTAGAGCGCAAAATAGATTTGTCCACTGACATTTTAAAGACTAAAAACTTGGGGATGCAATCACTTAACTATAGATTGATGTTTTGACATATTTTCAGAATTTTAGCTATTCAAAAAATATCAATTTTTATTTTAGTGATCAGTAGATTATTGACAAAAAATGACCAACAGTCAAACTTCTTCTCACTTTGAAGCTTTAAAGGGGTAAGAAGATTAAAATCCTTTGGTATTTATGATGGTAACTGCAAAAATCCTGACAACACTCTTTAAATCATCTCAGATCAACTTAGAGTTAATTTCAATATAGACAGTTTTGATTTCATGCCCTGCCAGCAACCAGGTGCAATGATCAACAGATTTGTAGGCAAATGTCAATGAAATGTAATTTCACCAAAGGTTTATGGAACTTGTTATTGCCTCTAAACCCAGAAAATCATTCAGAAAAGCACTTCTCAGCAAACCCAAAGAATATATCATTAATGCTCTATAAGAAGAAGGATGCAAATTCAAAGCAATTTCACAGGTCAGCAGCATTGAGAAGTGCTTGACTGGGATACAATTATTGCAACCATCAACAGATTCAATGGAACTTCCCAATTTTACACTTCCCATTTTCCTTCCCACATGAGTTGAGGATTGCTTTACCCACCAAACCAGCGTCCACAATTTCATGACACATGTAAGCTACATTTCACAAGACTTTACTCTAAAATATGAAAGAAATCCACTAAACCAGCACTCAACCTATTATACCTACCTTGCTCCATAGCAGCACATGAAACAAGGTCATTCCATTTCAAGATGGCGGCGATGGAGTAGGCAGCGTCTGCGATCCTGAGCTCGGGGCTTGTCCATTCCCTGCACCTTATCTTTTCAATTCTTTCTTTCTCATTTCTTTTACTTTTTACCTTTAGGTTCTCTTTACCACCTGAGGAGTGTTTAGTCAAGGAGGCATCGACAGCGATAGCGTCGACAAGGAAGGTGGGAGGTTGTAGGAAACAGGTTCATTCAGTCTGGAGTGTGGCGACAGCTGGTGAGACCAGAGTGAGACTCTGGCAGATGGCAGTCAGGCAGCTGGTATGACCACTGTGGGATTCTGGCAGCAGTGTCGAGGAGACAGCTGGCGGAGGGGCGAGCACAAGATCCAGTATTGGCCTCTACATTGTGGAGGCGACATTGGCAAGTTAGGTGCAATGGTAAAAGATGGCACCTGAGGAGCAATGACATCAACATTGGTTGAGTCCAGTGCTGATAGACAATTGACAATAGACAATAGGTGCAGGAGTAGGCTATTCTGCCCTTCAAGCCTACACCACCATTCAATATGACCATGGCTGATCTTCCTTAATCAGTATCCTTTTCTTGCCTTATCTCCATAACCCTTGATTCCACAATCCTTGAGAGCTCTCTCCAACTCTCTCTTAAATGAATCCAGAGACTGGGCCTCCATTGCCCTCTGGGGCAGAGCATTCCACACAGCCACCACTCTCTGGGTGAAGAAGTTTCTCCTCATATCTGTCCTAAATGGTCTACCCCGTATTTTTAAGCTATGTCCTCTGATTCGGCACTCACCCATCAGCGGAAACATGTTTCCTGCCTCCAGAGTGTCCAATCCTATAATAATCTTATATGTCTCAATCAGATCCCCTCTCAGTCTTCTAAACTCAAGGGTATACAAGCCCAGTCGCTCCAGTCTTTCAGTGTAAGGTAATCCCGCCATTCCAGGAATTGACCTCATGAACCTACCCTGCACTCCCTCAATTGCCAGAATGACTTTCCTCAAATGTGGAGACCAGAACTGCACACAGTACTCCAGGTGTAGTCTCACCAGGGCCTTGTACAGCTGCAGAAGAACATCTTTGTTTCTATACTCAATCCCTCTTGTTATGAAGGCCAGCATGCTATTAGCCTTCTTCACTACCTGTTGTACCTGCATGCTTACCTTCATTGACTGGTGTACAAGAACACCCAGATCTCTCTGTACTGCCCCTTTACCTAAATTGATTCCATTGAGGTAATAATCTGCCTTCCTGTTTTTGCCACCAAAGTGGATAACCATACATTTATCCACATTAAACTGCATCTGCCATGCATCTGACAACTCATCAAACCTGTCCAGATCACCCTGTAATCTCCTAACATCCTCATCACGTTTCACCCTGCCACCCAGCTTAGTATCATCAGCAAATTTGCTAATGTTATTACTAATACCATCTTCTATATCATTAACATATATTGTAAAAAGCTGTGATCCCAGTACTGATCCCTGCGGCACCCCACTAGTCACTGCATGCCATTCCGAAATGGAGCCGTTTATCACTACTCTTTGTTACCTATCAGCCAACCAATTTTCAATCCAAGTTAGTACTTTGCCCTCAATACCATGTGCCCTAAGTTTGCTCACTAACCTCCTATATAGGACTTTATCAAAAGCTGTCTGAAAGTCCAGGTACACTACATCTACTGGATCTCCCTCGTCCATCTTCAGAGTTACATCCTCAAAAAATTCTAGAAGATTAGTCAAGCATGATTTCCCCTTCATAAATCCATGCTGACTCTGACCTATCCTGTTACTTCTATCCAGATGTGTCATAATTTCATCCTTTATAATAGACTCCAGCATCATGGGCGGCACGGTGGCACAGTGATTAGCACTGCTGCCTCACGAGCGCCAGAGACCCGGGTTCAATTCCCCACTCAGGCGACTGACTGTGTGGAGTTTGCATATTCTCCCCGTGTCTGCATGGGTTTCCTCTGGGTGCTCCGGTTTCCTCCCACAGTCCAAAAACGTGCAGTTTAGGTGAATTGACCATGCTAAATTGCCCGTAGTGTTAGGTAAAGGGGTCGGTGTGGACTTGTTGGGCCGAAGGCCTGTTTCCACACTGTAAGTAATCTAATCTAATCAAACACCTTTCCCACCACTAAGGTCAGACTAACTGGTCTATAATTTCCTGCTTTCTCTCTCCCACCTTTCTTAAAAAGTGGTATAATATTAGCCACCCTCCAATCCGCAGGAACTGAGGAAAATAATCACCAACGCATCCATGATTTCTCGACCCCCTCCTTCAGTACCCTGGAATATAGACCATCAGGCCCCGGGGACTTATTAACCTTCAGACCTAACAGTCCCTCCAACACCAATTCCTGGCAAATATAAATTCCCTTAAGTTCAGGTCCTTCTGCCACTGTTACCTCAGAGAGATTGCTTGTGTCTTCCCCAGTGAACACAGATCTGAAGAACAAATTCAATTCTTCTGCCATTTCCTTGTTCCCCATAATATACTCCCCAGTTTCTGTCTTCTAGGACCCAATTTTAGTCTTAACCTTTCACATACCTAAAAAAACTTTTACTATCCTCCTTTATATTATTGGTCAGTTTACCTTCGTACCTCATTTTTTCTCTGTGTATTTCCTTTTTAGTAATCCTCTGTTGTTCTTTAAAAGCTTCCCAGTCCTCCGTTTTCCCACTTATCTTTGCTATGTTATACTTTTTCTCTTTTAACTTTATATGTTTCTTAACTTCCCTCATCAGCCACGGCCACCCATGCCTCCTCCTAGGATCTTTCTTCCTTTTTGGAATGAACTGATCCTGCAACTTCTGCATTATACACAGAAATATCCGCCATTGTTCCTCCACTGTCATCCTTGCTAAGGTATTGCACAATTGAACTTTGGCCAGCTCCTCCCTCATAGCTCCATAGCTCCCTTTATTCAACTGAAAAATTGTCACTTCCGATTGTACCCTCTCCCTCTCAAATTGCAGATTGAAGCTTATTGTATTATGGTCACTACTTCCCAATGGCTCCTTTACTTTGAGGTCCCTGACCAATTCTGGTTTATTGCACAATACCAGATCCAGAATTGCCTTCCCCCTGGTCGGCTCCAGCACCAGCTGTTCTCAGAATCCATCTCTGAGGGACTCCCCAAATCTCTTTCTTGAGGTCCAATACCATCCTGATTCTCCCAGTCTACCTGCATGTTGAAATCCCCCATTACAACTATAGTAACATCTTTGCGACAGGCCAATTTCAGCTCCTGATTTAATTTACATCTGACATCCAGGCTACTGTTTGGGGGCCTGTAGATAACTCCCAAGAGGGTCTTTTTTACCCTTAGTATTTCTCAGCTCTATCCACACTGACTCTACATCCCCTGATTTTATGTTCCCCCGCACAAGGGACTAAATATCATCCCTTACCAACATGGCCACCCCACCCCGTCTGCCCGTCAGTCTGTCCTTACGATAGCACGTGTAGCCCTGAATATTCATTTCCCAGGCCCTGTCCACTTGAAGCCACGTCTCAGTTATCCCCACAATATTGTATCTGCCAATTTCCAAAAGAGCCTCAAGCTCATCCATCTTATTTCTAATGCTTCGTGCATTCATGTATAGTATTTTTAATTTGTTACTGCCCTCACCCTTCTCATAACTCCTATTTCACTCAACCGTACAGCATGATCCCTTTCTGAGTTTTTTGTCTCATTGATACAGTTGTCTTTCTTGACTTCTCTTGTTCTAACTTTCCCTTCAATTTCCTTCTTAAACATTCAGTTTTGTCCCCTCCCTCCCCCGTTACTTAGTTTAAACGTAGCTGTGTTGCAGTAGCAAACCTGCCTGCCAGAATGCTGGTCCCTAACCTTTTGTCTCTCTTATAGAATTTATGCTTACCACAAAACATACCCCAGTTATCCAAGAATTTAAATCCTTGCTTCCTGCACCACTTCCCCAGCCACACGTTCAAGTCCATTATCTCCCTGTTTCTGGCCTCACCAGCTCGAGGAACTGGAAGCAAACTGTAGATAACCACCTTGGGCATCCTGCTTTTCAGCCTTCTTCCTAGTTCTCCAAAGTCCTGCTGGATTATGTTCCTCCTCTTCTTCCTGACATCATTTGTGCTGACATGTACCACCGTCTCTGGCTCTTCACCTTCGTCCTTGAGGATTTCCTGCACTCTGTCTGCGATGTCTTTAACCCTGGCACCAGGAAGGCAACACACCATCCTTAAGTCCCGCCTGCTGCCACAAAAACCCCGGTGAGTTCCTCTCACTATGGAGACCCCTATTACCACGGCTCTGTGCGATATCCGACTCTTCCGCTCTGTCTCCACGCCAACTTTTGATTGACAGACCTGGCTGCCTCGCGGACTGGCAGTGTCATCTGACTCTACTGTTTCCAAAAGATTGAACTTGTTCCCGACAGGTACTTCCCCGGGGGTCTCTTGCACCTGTCTCCTCTGTGCCTTCCTTATCGTCTGCTCTCTTCTGGTACAATTGGTGTAATAACCTCGCTGAAGGTCTTGTCCAGGAAGATCTCGTTCTCTCGGATGAGCCTAAGGTCCTCGAGTTCTTTCATCAGTGCTGCAATATGCTCTGTCAGTAGCTGAACGTGCACACACTTTCCACACTTATACGAGCCAGACACACCAGCACGTAGCGCACTGAACCAGCTTGGCAGTCATGTCTTCACCCTCTTCAACTGTGGTGTAATCACGTCACTCAATCTCCTTGTCAAAGACTCCTGAGCTAAAGCCTCACTCTTGAATTCACAGGAACTTCCTTGGACCCTCTTTTTGGGGCAAGTCTGTGGACTTTTAATTTAGATTAGAGGAGGAGGAAGGGAGGGAGGCCCTACTTTGTAGGACCTGGGGTCTAGAATACACCCCACTCAAATAACAATCACTTACCTTCCCGCCCGGCTTTGCGCTCTGCCTTTACTTCCGCCCAGCTCCCGCCACTCTCTGATGGAAAAAACGCATCAGATGGCAGAGAAATTTATGGGATTTCCGGCTTATAGACCCGCTTTAAGCTATATCTTTTTTATTTTTAAAATTATTCCTAAACTATTCAAAATGATGCTAGATCATGGTGACAGTATGTTTCTGTACTTTTCACTATAAAATACACGCGACAATAAAAATCATTCATTCAAGAACAGCCAACAAGAGACCGAAGCAAAGAAGGTTTGAAAGTGTCATTCATGCCACTCAAGCATACCAATAACGTCAAAAGATAACTATAACATTTTGACTTGCAGACCTGATCAAACATTACATGTGGTAAATTTGACAAGCCACGCAGGAAAGTTGAAGCCTTTACCTCCATCCAAGTGATATATCTCAAAAACACAGACATCATGCATTATATACCAAGCTTGATACTGGAGCAAATGTAATCACATTGCACTTTTTACACAAGATGTACTCAAGAAATTGATGTAATCAAATGCAGACCACATTAGGTAATTGAACTGCTTCAAACTGATCATACATCCCGTGCACTTGCAAAATCCAACCTAAATGCCAATATGGATTCTTGGTTTGAATACTTGACAGCTTTTGCATTGTTGAAACAAATGACCGGTTGTTATCAGTCTACACACACACATGTTTACAGCTACATATTATCACAACCAACAAGATTACAAATCCAGCAGTTGTAACATTAAAGATTGAAGGCTACAATTTTGATCTCATACATTCTGGTCATGACCAAGCAGAGCAGATTCAACAAACTATGTGAGATTACGACCACCCGAACCAGTTCATGAAGATCATCATCAGCATAAGGTCTAAACACATTCTAAAAGTCCTCAAGACAGTACATTCTGTTTGGTCATTCAGAGGTCTTCAAGAATATAACTTCCAAGAGCAAACAAAGATGCAATTCTCCAAGATCTACATCAAGACATGCTTGCCTATAGGCATATAGGTCACAGAAATATAGAAACAGCAAGATATTAGCTTGTGAATATACATATATATTGGTTCAGAATCAACAAGAACATCTATGAACTGATCAAATCCCATGAAATATGTCAAATTCATCAACCTCAACAATCAAGAGGAACTCTTGCTCCACATGATATTCTTTAAAACTCAATGCAAGATTGCAAGGAATATTTTCTACATCCAAAGCCACAGGTGCACAGTGGTGACTGCCGTTTTAACCGAATTCCCTTTTAGGTGATAAATCTCTAGTGCAACAGTTATTGACATGTTCACTGTCACGTTGAGTACATTCAGAATATCTCCACAAATTTGTGTAACAATAGTCTGCACTACAATTATACACTCTCTTAAACATGAATAGGAAGTAGTGTGTTCAATATATTACCTCCTCCTCACTAAACTCAGTTGAATGATCTTGCAGAATCTACTGTTTGCAACAAAATCCATAATCATTAGATATAAAGCGACTTGCTAAGATTGTTGGCTTGCTATGTTAAATCTATGTGCTACTCTTTGAGTCAACAGCTTACCTTTACTGATAGCTCTCATGTTTGGGAGTCAGATCTAAACAGTACTTCCTGCCCACACTCTCAGCATCCAACCACAAGTGCATGACATATTGTTCTATAGATGGGAAAATGTGGTAAACAGCATGATCAGGAAGCATGCAGAGTTATCCCAATGTGAACCAGGACAAAAAATATGAGGGTAAAAGTTTTGTACAAACACATTCAGGAAATGCTACTTTATAATTGTATCTAACCTAGGTCATATGGCTTGGTAATAAGCATCAGTCCCTTTCTGTGAACAAGTAAAATATTCATCTGCATTGCAAATCGGCATCACATGTCACATAGGATGAGAACTTAGATACTGAAAATATCATGCCCGACAACAACCATGCAGCTATGACTGACGGTACACATCCATCCATTCATGATGACATACAGCTCACTGCCAAGTCATGATAAAAATACATGGTCCTCATCTGATTGTGTCATACATTCATCACGTGTTATTGAATGTATCGTGACAACTGTATATGTGCTTACTTAGACATGTTGTCAGAAAAGTGTGTCTATATTCTAACAGGAATGAAAGGAATATTGTCATATCTCATAGGTTCCACAGCATTTAGGGCAGTATGTTTAAGACAGTGACATGACATTTTGATGTATGATTTTCAAGTATAAAGGTAACAGACTCACATTCAGTCACTCTCTCTACATTATTAGATCAATGTGGTGTGTTTGGTCAAACAGATCTGTGTACGTAATATAGAGTAGCAACAGTAAGCATTGAAGCCAGGTATATAAATACATCTGTGGTAGTGTAGCCTTGTAAATAGCATTTCAAATACATTTTGAAATACTGGACTCAACAGAACTTGAGTATTTATGGTATATGTTACATATTTTATTATAAGCCATAAATGGCTTCAGCAGTGGTGTGGTTTTATCACCAGAATAGTTGAGGCAGTGCATAGACATGTGATGTTACAGAGGAGTAAATAAACAAAGTTCCTTAGAGTGCGAATATACAATTGGAAACTCATCTCAGAGTCAAATGCGATATAAATGATGTGAACTGTTTTATCCAGCAGCACACAGGTGACAAGGGGAAGGGGAGGGCTGGTTACTGATGAATAGAGATTATGACAAGGACGAAGAAAATGACTTTAATTTTCCATTAGTTAATTGGATGAAATTTCTACGCATCCAATACAGAATGTCAGAAAAACCATGTGGGAGTTTAGAAATATCAGAAGAATTGAAAAGGCCAGGGTGACATAGAGCTGGTATCATCAGTCTACATGCGCAGATTGATGCTTTGGATTTGGATCATGCCATCACTCACATTTAAGGAATAGGTAAGGGTAGATATGTAGAGAATATCATTGGTCGTGCTGTGTGAGTATGAAGGGAAATCATAGTTGGCAATTTTTCAAATACATTTTAAAAGGTAAGAATGGAAGCATGGAATGTGGTTCCAGCCAGCTAGAAAACAGTGGGGACATGTTGGAGGGGATGGTGCAACAAACCATGTCAAAGATCACAAGTAGATTGTGAGTGAGAAGAAGGGAAACTTAAGCTTTGTCATTGAGACCTGGTCAGAGAGATTCAAACATTGAGGTCCATAGAAAAATGGGCAGGAATATGTGAGATATTGAGATGAAGGTGAAGGTTGAATATGGAACAGTGGATTCCAGAACTGAGAGGTGGAGTTTTTTTGATTTTGAAGTGTGACATGCTAGTGGCAATTTTGAAAGAAAGGGGAACAAAATCTGACGTGGTACAACCGTTTCTTATGTTAACTAACACATGAGCAAGAAATGTAATTTGAACAAGGTTTCTGGTTTCTTCTTTTAAAGCTAGTTTGCAAATGCATATTAAAGCTAGAAACATTGAACTAGACCTCTTGTTATCAAGGGAAAGTCTTTGTTTGATGTGATGTCATTTCCTGTTTTTTTTCCTCAGAGGATGGTAAATGGGGTCCTTGCACATCAATTTGGACCCCATTTATCACCCCGCTAAGAAAAAGAACAGGAAATGACATCACCACAGCAAATGACATCACCACAGGAACTGACATTGCCAACCCAAGGAAACCTAAACACATAAATAGAAAGCGGGTCACTAACACCAGTGTTTCACAGAGGCTCACTGATGATATTACCTAGCATGTTGACGAAATGTAGTCATTAAATCTTTTTCAGTACTGGATCCAATTGTTTGATAGCATAGTCCTGTCACCCAGGTCCCCTGCAACCTACAGCCTTGCTGATCAAATAAAGCTTCCTCATCCTGGTGACAGGGAAGAGGACTTCTCTCCTGACAGCATCGATCATTGTGTCTAGAAATAAGTTTGCAAACCAAGGAGGTAGCCTTCTCACCTTTGCTTCCATTCTGCTAATGTTGTTTTTGTTTCAACTTGATCTTTCATATTGTACCCAGCTTTGCCATGAATCAGACGAAAGTGAGGACTGCAGATGCTGGAGATTAAAGCCAAGATTAGAGTGGTGCTGGAAAAGCACAGCAGGTCAGGCAGCATTGGAGCAGCAGGAAAATCAACGTTTCAGGCAGGAGCCCATCATCAGGAATAATGTGCTGTGCTTTTCCAGCACCAATCTAATCTTTGCTATGAGTCAGCCCTGTCATATGTCTCTTTAAATAGAGATTTCTCATTGTTTGTTTGAACTCACCGTCCCATTGGACTGGGAACCTGGAAGCAGGATGATAACTCTCAGTGAAAGATTCTCAGCTAATTCTGCTAAATAATTAAACACGTTTTCGTACTGAATGTCCCTCATCTTGGCAGAGATTATCTTGATAAAATTTCACATCTTGTGTGTGTTTGGACTTGGTGAATACAATACACACATGAAACTGCATTTGGTGCCAGAAATAAACTGCTTACAATTTGTGCCTCAGACCTTGATGTGGAAATGAACAATGTCATCTGCTGTAACCTCTCTTTTGTTGAGAAGCACTGTGTATGAAGCCAGGCTCAAGTGTTTGAACATTTCACCTTGAGAGGCAGCTGCGAATGCATTAATGTCACTATATACTCAGCTCTTTACTGGCTAATCTCTTCAGCAGCGCTAATACTAAATGCCATGGCTTGTCTGGAAGGCCACTTGTTCTGTTGCAGGAAGATAGTAAGGATGTTAGTAGACAGGAAAGGTCACAAGGAGAAATACAAACTCAAGCTTTTGCTAATTAACATGACCACACAGTATGATCTGTAGTTTCTTCATTATTTTCTTTAAAAGTCCCATTAGCTTTGAAAAATTAGTCTACATGAATTTTACATAATGAAAGGTTAGGCAATTGCTTGCAGAAAGACTATTGATACTGCTCACAGATTAAGAGTTGATTATCTATCTCATTGTTTTAAATGCTAACTGGATTATTGTTTTATGAATACGCAAATGCTCGTGAACCCCTTTCGTATTCTCAGTGCTATCAAATAATTTTCGATGATGTAGAATCTCATTTTTCAATAAAAATATCTTTAATTGATCTGCAGAGATTCAGATTTGAATTATAAATTAAAATGCAATTATGGCTTTTGTTGAAGGCAATAAAGTCTCAACTAATCCAGCGTACAAAATGAAAATTTATCTGCTCCCAATCCATGACCTAAATGAAATGTTTGCTGAGTGACAACCTCAGGCTCCACCAAGTAAAGTAAATAGAGATTTATATCTTGTGAAGAAGCGTTATAATTCAGCTTGCTAATCTGCCTTTGGGCATGCAATCTTTAATTTAGATTCTTTGTGGAGAATGGAATATGTGTAAGGCACCTTAATGGTACAAAACAGATATAAATTCTTGTAACATTTTGATAACAAAAGTTACAAACATGCTGAGCATTTTTAAAACAATACCTTTAAGTCATTCATAACATGCAAAATTCCATTGATTTTGGAACACAAACGTCTTTAGAATGCAGCGCTCTTCTTGGAAACAGCCACTCAATTGTCAGTACAAACATAAAAGTTAATCCACATCGTGGTGCTTTAAGGCATCCAATCTCAAGTTTTCATTTTGTTTTGACGATTAGTTTTGTTTTTGGTCATTACGGCAATAGGCATTGGTCAGTGAAGGTTGAGAATTTTCACCCTGGCAGTAGTTTTTGAACCAAGTGTTATCTTTTATTCAAGCGTGTCCATTTGTAATGGAATAGAGCAACTCTGGAGTCTGGCAATACCACTTCTTTTCAAATATTTCTGTCTCTGCCATTATTAGCAATGGCTAGATATTCATCTTATTGAAGGCCATAAAACTACATTGTGGGCAAAGAAAATTAAAGAAAGCGGCAGCCAATCAGCAATGTTATATTTATGCTTAGACTCAGAATTGAAACACTCCATTGCTACACAGCAAATTGGGTTTCTCTGAGTGATGATATTTTAAATTGCTGAGGTCCTTTCCAATGTTCTCAAAACCTAATCTGCTTATTTGATATCCTAGCCCTTTACTGTCTCTTTTTAGGATGTATTTCAGTGTAAGTAAACTGAGCAAATGCATATCATTAATAACACATTGGTTAACATACACCCAATCAAGAAATTCCACAACAAAAAACAGAAATTGCTAGAGAAACTCAACAGGTCTGGCAACATCTGTGAAAAGAAATGTTTAATGTTTCACGTCCAGTGACTGCTCTTCAGAACTGTTTTTGTTTCAGATTTCCAGCAGTTCTTCAGTTATTTTGTTTAGAAATATGTTATTTGCTCCAAATGTCAATGAGTAACTTTATTACCTTGATGCCATATAGTCAGAAGGCAGCCAGCCTACAGTGCCAGCCAGTTATCACGATTTTGAATATTCACTGAACCTCCCAACATTCTGTCTCTACCAATGTGACATGGCTAAGACTGATATAGAATTAAGCAGAGAATCATAACTGCAATTAACTGCACCAGCGAAAAAAAAATCAAGAATAGAAAGTTTGGAAGCAGTGCCTCTTTCTGGGTTGCAATTCCATGATTCGAAACCGAAGTTTTCAGGATATGCTCATCACCTCATTCTTCTTGAGGCAAGGTATTTTGATCACATCAGCATGAAGCCCAATGATTAATGTGCAACTCATTGGATGCATGCTTAATGAGAATCCCTGCACAACTATCAAGTTTCATCTATCTTACATGTCTTACTGGCAATCAGCCACAGAGATCACCAGGCTTCCAACTTAAAGGTTCTGCTCAGATCATTTACTGGCCATCATGGATGTTGTAGTTGATCTGCACCTCAAGAGGGAAATGGAATAGAGCAGGTACAACAAAAACAAGCTACTTATTGGGTCAGAATGAAGAGAGGGACAAGGGCTCACAGGCTTGTGATCGTACAAAACATTACATTGTGTCTGCCCATAAGCTTTTTTTCAAAATTTGTGACAATGTCCTTAGTTGATTCCTCTGCAACAAGGCATACCTTCTCCCTCTGAGCAGGCATCAGGGTTATCCTTTCTCTCTGCCCTCACGACAGGCTACTTAGGCACAATGACTTAGCACGTACAGATCTTGTCACAAAAAAGATAAGGAGATCAAAAAGGTAGGCAGTTTCCAGAAATGACAAGAAGCAGCCTGGTCTCAGCAGTGCCCAGTGCAGCTGTATCATGTCTTCCCTACTCATACATTCCATTCTCCATGCAATTAAGGCCAATATTTTATTTGGGCCTCTTAAATACTTTCCATAATTGTGTGTGTGTCTTATGCACATGCAAACTGATCCTCTGCAATTCCAGTTGAATAATATTTGCTTTTCTATTCGTCCCACCAAAGTGAACAACCTCACATTTTGCTGCATTATACTACATTAAGTCAACTTTTTTTGCCTATCTATATTTAAACTACCTGTCACCTTTGGGAGACTTCTCGTGACTTCATTTCCAACTTGTTTTTATGATGATCAAATTTTGCTTCAATCGGGCACCCAAGATGGTAACAGCGAACTAACAGTGTTCACCCAGGACCTGAACACAGGCTCATCTGCTTCCATCTGTCTTTCATTTCTATTATTTCTTTTACTTTTGCTCTTTCTTTTTATTTTGTCCCTTTTGCTGCCATTCGTCCCTTTTGTGGAGTGTCTGCAATGGCAGATGCAGTTTCTTCCCAGTTGGCAGCAGTGGGATCTTTTGCTGAAATGGCAGTCCCAAGGGATAACACTATGTACATCTTATGCAGTATCATTTTATGCAGTGGCTTACCAGGTGCCCTTTCGGAATTCAAATTCACTATATCCATTGGGTTCCCCTTAATCAACCTTGATATTTATTTTCTCAAGTTTACTATATATTTATTTTCTCAAGTTTACTATATATAAAATACAATTTCCATTTCATAATACCAAGTAGAGACAAAATGGTTTTATGATTTTCAAAATGTCCTGTTATTATTTCCTTAAGAATGAATTTCAACATTTTCTGACGACAAATTTATGATATCTGGTCTAAGTCATTAGGTATGCAGATGCTGCTTGCTATACCGCTTGCACAGACCGTGACAGCTCTATACTCCCATCATGGTTTCAATGTCCCCTAGTCCTCTCTCCTTTTGAACTCCTTTGTCAAGGCTTCAGGATATGACAGGGTATGCCCAGTGTCTGGTGTTTTCCAATGCACTATTCTTCCCTCTAAGACCCTTCCTCATTCATCTCAAGTAACCACTTGCTTTAGAGGTAAAAATTGGCTCCAACTGGTGGTTATCTCTATGACAAACTGCCCTTTCATCTCAGGAGTAAACAGTACATTTAATGCCGAGCTGCATGCTATTAACTCTATAATGACTGGGTGACAAAAGGTTACTGTATCGCAGTCAAGTTGTTAGTTAGTATCACAAGTTCCACATTTATTTTCAGGCTATATCCAAACATTCCCCAATAGCTCAATACCTCTGGTTTCATCTCCAATGTGATTAAGTACAGTTACAAATAGCAAATATGCATCAATTATTGCGTGGTTTCCACAGCAAGTAGTACAGATAACATTATTTATATTTTATGTCTAAGTACAGAATATAGACATCTTAAGTATTGACTACAGGGGATCCTCACAAATCGTAAGGTCATTGGTATGTCAGTTTTCATATTAGAGTTCACTTATTTGGATTTTGCTGCAGAATTGTGCATTTAAATGCATGTGGTTGCCTAGGAACTTGGTCAGTGATTATGACTATCTCATAGGCATCCCTCAAGGGCAATCTACTGTTAATACAGCTCTGCTTGAAGTTCTCCAAACATCCACAGAACCAGACTTTTACTGCTTCAAACATTACACAGGACTTAAATTGTCTTTAAGAGCTCTGTTGGATGCAAAATGTCACTGAGGCATTGCTAAGACATCCATCTCACTATATGCTCATTGATGCAGGCTTGCAGCAATGTGGATTCCAGAAGGAAGGCCTTATTGGCATTACCAGTATTTCAAGGATATAGATCATCAGTGGTTCCACACAATTACTCATTTGGGGCTCCTGAGTCAAAACCATATCATGCAAAAATAGAACAAGATATAACTGAGTTGGTGTATAAGTCACGGTGAGGCCAACATAGAATATTGCTGAGTTTCCTGACAGCTGCATCCTGCAGGATTAAGGACATGATCCAAGAAGAAGCCAGGCTGGAGAGGAATTTTAACTCTTCAACACTGGCTGACATTACAAGTTGTTGTGGCAACCAAAAGCCCAAAGAAAATCATAGTGAAGTCTCCACCAAAAGTAGGAGGTCCTCAATATTGATTTTATAATCGTGATGACACAGAAAACACTCAGACTCCTTGCAGAGTTTGATTACAGTAATGCCCTATATGTTGCATAATATAACAATGAAGAAAAGCATCAGTGTGCAAAATTTAAAAGATTTAACAGTGATAAAATGAATAAAAAAACACTCAGTGAGATATTTGATTTGATTGAAGTGATATTGCTCAAACAGCAAATGCTCTTACTGATTAAATGACACTGGGAACTGATGACTATCCTTTGTCATTTGTAGCATTCGTGCTACCTTGCAGGTGATGACAAAATGCGAGGCACTGAAGCCAATAGTTGGCATGTTATTCCCCAATAATTTAAGACATTATGCCAATGGAATAGCATTGATTTCATTGTTTGTTGTTTGCTTGTAAGAGGTACACTATATTCTGGTCTTCGAGCTGCAGCATATCCTGTCTAACTTGAATATGACACTACAGAATGTTTCTTTCTAAAAAGGATACAGGACTTCTCTGTATAAAATACTCAGGGTTGAATTTTACCAAAAGTTATCTAATTGTCAAATTTGGAGATTCTCATGGAGAGTTTCTCTCCTTGAGCGTTAGTGCATTGGAATTTGGAATACTGTGTGCAATTCTGGTCACTTTGCTACAGGAAGGGTGTTATTAAACAGGAAAGGGTGCACAAATGACTGACAAGGATGTTATTGAGACTGAAAGGTTTGAGATAATAGGGACAGGCTGGACAGACTTGGACTTTTCTCCTTGAACATTGGAGGTTGAGGGGTGACCTTCTTGAGGTTTATAAAATCATGAGTGGCATGAATAAGATGGAATGCTAAGGTTTTTTTTTCCACAGAGGACAACACTAGAGAGCATAGGTTCAAGGGGAGAGGGAAAAGGGACCTGATGGGCAATTTTCACATCGAGGGTGGTATGCATATGGACCGGGTTGCCAGAGGGTGTGGTAGTGGCAGATACAGTTACAACAGTTAAAAGATATTTGGACAAGTGTATGGCAAAGAAAGGTTTAGAGGGATAAGGGCCAAATGCAGGCAAATGGGACCAGTTCAGTTTAGGAAACCTGGTCAGCATAGATAAGTTGGATGAAAGGGTCTGCTTTTTGCTATATGCTCTATGATTCTATCTCATGCAATTCTCAACTGCTCACTTCAGACATGTGTGCTATGCACCACTCTCACGTTATCAGCTCTCACAAGCAGTGCAGGTACTCACCACTTCAGCACCTTCTGGATATCCTCCACCAGTGCAATTCAGTGGTTAGCACTGCTGCCTCACAGTGCCAGGGACCTGGACTCGATTCCAGCCTCAGGCGACTGTCTGTGTGGAGTTTGTACCTTTTCCCCATGTGTGCATGGGCTGCCTCTCGACACTCCAGTTTGTTTCTACAGTCCAAAGATGTGCAGGTTAGGTGGATTAGCCATTAGAAATGCAGGGTTAGGGTAGAGGGTGAGTCTGGGTAGGATACTCTTCGGAGGGTTGGTGTGGGCATTCTCAGCCAAATGGCCTGTTTCCACATTGTAGAGATTCTATAAATTTAAAGCAGAATGTGAGCCAGGAATGAAAGGTCCCACACAAGTCATATAAAGCATTTTAAAGCAATGAGTGGTCTTAAAAAATTGGTATCACAAAAACAGTGAACGCAGGAAAACACAATGGTTCTGGCAGAATCTCTGTTGAGAGCTACAAAGTTAACATTTCAAGTCAGATGACTCTGATTTGGAATTCTGTTCTCAGGAAGAGTCATTGGACTTCATTTGTCCCAGATGCTGCCCAACCTGCTGAGTTTCACCAACACATTGCAAGGACTTATTAGGGATAGTCAACATGGCTTTATGCATGGGAAATCATGTCTCACAAACTTGATTGAGTTTTTTTGAAGAAGTAACAAAGACGATTGACGAGGGCAGAGCAGTAATTGTGATCTATATGGACTTGAGTAAGGCATTCAACAAGGTTCCCTATGGGAGACTGATCAGCAAGGTTAGATCTCATGGAATACAGGGAGAACTAGCCATTTGGATACAGAACTGGCTCAAAGGTAGAAGACAGAGAGTGATGGTGAAGGGTTGTTGTTCAGACTGGAGGCCTGTGACCAGTGCAGTGCCACAAGGATCAGTGCTGGGTCCACTACTTTTCATCATTTCATAAATGATTTGGATGTGAGCATAAGAGGTATAGTTACTAAGTTTGCAAATGACACCAAAATTGGAGGTGTAGTGTACAATAAAGAAGGTTACCTCAGATTACAATGAGATCTTGCTCAGATGGACAATGGGCTGAGAAGTAGCATATGGAGTTTAGTTTAGATAAATGCGAGAACTGCATTTTGGGAAAGCAAATCTTAGCAGGACTTATACGCTTAATGGTAAGGTCCTGAGGAATGTTGCTGAACAAAGAGACCTTGGAGTGCACGTTCATAGCTTCTTGAAAATGGAGTTGCAGGTAGGTAGGATAATATCCTTTATTGGTCAGAGTATTGTGTACTGGAGTTGGGAGGTCATGTTGCGGCTGTACTGGACATTGGTTAGACTACTTTTGAAATACTGTGTGCCATTCTGGTCTTCTTCCTATCAGAAAGAAACTTGAAAGGGTTCAGAAAAGATTTACAATGATGTTGCCAGAGTTGGAAGATTTGAGCCAAAAGGAGAAGTTGAATAGGCTGGGGCTGTTTTCCCTGGAGCATCAGAGGCTGAGGGGTTTATAAAATCATGAGGGGATTAGATAGGATAAATAGACAAAGTCTTTACCCTGGGATGGGGGAGTCCAGAACTAGAGGGCATAGGTTTAGGGTGAGAGCGGAAAGATATAAAAGGGACCTAAGAAGCAACTTTTTCATGAAGGGGGTGGTGCGTGTGTGGAATGAGCTGCCAGAGGAAGTGGCTAAAGCTAGTACAATTACGACATTTAAAAGGCTTGTGGATGGGTATATGAATAGGAAGGGTTTGGAGGGATCTGGGCCAGATGCTGGCAGGTGGGACCAGATTGGGTTGGGTTGGGATATCTGGTCAGCATGGACAAGTTGGACCAAAGGGTCTGTTTCTGTGCTGTACATCTCCATGACTCTATGACTTTAGTGTTGTGAGATTTATATTTTTCTGATGGATATTATTGATTGCTGCCCATTGATCATGAGATGAGACATTGGCAAATGTTGGCCATTGTGGAGGCCTGGAGGAGTGAGCTGAAGCTGCTAGGTAAGTGGTCAAATTTTCCATTCAGGAATTCATGCCATCGAGTTTTTCTCCACCATATGGGAGAATAAGAATCTGCATCATTGCCCACATCGTTCAGGGGCTGGGAAGATTAATTTCTCTGAGCCAGATACACTACTTTCACCTATTGACAGAAAAAAAATATTTGCAATTAAATAATCTCTTTATAAACATTCAAAGCTGTGCCACCTAAGTATCAAGAAACAAATAGAGTCTCCCACATCAAATACTGCAAGGCTGTTGAATGGGGTAACTCCCCTCTAGATATCTCTAATTGACCTGTGAGTGCACAGATCAAAAGAGAAGGTGGGATTTGAACCCTAGCCTCCTGATTTAGAACACTGTCGCTGCACCATAACCACTCTTAAGCAGCTCCTATCATTAGTATTTTTACTCCTGTTCGTATCTATCATGAAACACCAGGGGAAGGGGGATTTGAACCAACCACCTGGCCCATTGTGAGGAATGTACCACTATACCATGATCTCACAAGAGTCCTCCTGCTGCACCTGGTATTCCCAGACAATCTTCCAAAGCTAACACGGCCATAGGCAACCTGCTACTATGTAGAAATTTTCTTATCAACCTGTTCAGAGATGTTATTAAACACCACTGGAACAGTTAGGACTTGAGCCAGGCCTCCCTGCTCAAAGGTAGGGACACTATTATTGCAGGAAGTGAGGACTGCAGATGCTGGAGATCAGAGTCAAGAGTGTGGTGCTGGAAAAGCACAGCAGGTCAGGCAGCATCCGAGGAGCAGGAGAATCAATGTTTCGGGCATAAGGTCCTGATGAAGGGCTAATGCCCGAAACATTGATTCTCCTGCTCCTTGGATGCTGCCTGATTTGCTGTGCCTTTCCAGCACCACACTCTCGACACTACGATTGCACCACAACAGCCCAGCAGTTTATAACAACCACAACTGGTTTAGCCATTGCAACCACTTAAGGCAATTTTAGCAGTGCTACAGCATTTAGTAAGTATTCAGTAGCCATTCACCAGCAGATTGTGAAGTCAGTGTGAGTTTTGTTTCTGTTTTTTATATTTTCTTTCTCACCTAACGTGAATGGCAGTATGAGGCAAATTAGTGTTCAATGGAGTGTCTGGATTGCAGGTAGCACGAGAGACTGTTAATTAACTGTTTGATCAGCAGCAGATCTGGCAGTAACTTAGCTGCAGAGCTTGTTACCCAAGTTGCAGTTTATAAACCACAACGGCAAAGAAAATAACAGCTTCAGAGTGAGATGTACAACTGCTGATATCACATTTTCAAAGAGCTTGTGCTTTGTACTTTATAGGTTTTATCACTTGAAAGCCTCTGGTACACCGACAATTTAATCCCATGTATCAATCCAGAGATCAATAAAAAAAAACAGTAAAAAGCCAAATTCCTCACATCAACAAATCTTCAACATTTCATCCAAGTGACTGAAATTGGTGAACAAAGTGCTGAATGTTGAGAAATTATAGCCAATAAATAACTGCTATGATCTTTGCGAGGGAATGTTCAACATGCTTGCATGATATTCACTATTTGAACAGAAGCATGAACTTGTCAAACAACACATTATCATGCAGATACATTGAAATACATAGAGTGGAAAATTCCCCTAATTGAAAGTGGTGAAGAAGGTGGCAGGAAGGGCAAATAATTTGGTGAGGTGATCCAAGAGAAATACTTGTCTATGTTCAAGTACTTCAGCAATTAAATTCTACCCTTGCCTCCATCCAACAGCCCCATCTCATGCTACAACCCTCCTGAAGGAAGGTGAGCATCCCACCAGAGCAATTCCTCTACTTCTAAACATGCATTTCCCATGACCAATCCACCGAAGCTGCATACCTTTGGGCTATGGGAGGAAACCCACACAGACACAGGGAGAATGTGCAAACTCTATACAGACAGTCACCCAAGGGTGGAATTGAAGCTGAGTCTCTGGTGCTGTGAGGCAAAAGTACTAACCACTGAGCCACCATACATCTTAAATAGGATCACCAGCAATGCTCTCTAGTCCCTTGAAGGTGCTGGGCTCTGACTAATAATCTTATGTGTGTCGCTACCTCAGGGCAATGGTCCTGATAAGATAAGAACACTGACAATACAACTAGAAATACAGACTCACCTAAATTAATGACACAAGGGCTAGAGTTTATACTTTTGACACAGTCAACAATACAGTTATAATGCGGTCTCAAAATTTTTCAGAAGTGATTCTTTTCCTGCTCATGCTCATTTGCAAAACACCGATTCTAAAATCCTCCATATATGCCATAATTGGGCATCACTTTTTTTTATTTTTCAAAATATTACTTGATGCATTTAAGAGTAAATACCTGATGCAATTTCATTTAAAATAGCTGAAACTGAACTTATCATAAAAACAAATGTCCTTAAAATCAGAGAGTTTCGTTCATCATGACTGAGTAAGCTCATTTTAAAGAATGGCTTTAAAAAAGCTGTACAGAAACCCATTAAAGGTTTATTTGGTCAAAAGTAGTCGGTTTCTTAATGCATTTTTTTTAAAATTGTAAGCTTTTGGAAAGGTTACTCTCCATGTCCTTTTACATCAAAAAGTTATAAGAGCTACCTCAAAACTCAACAAAAGGACCCAGCAAATTGCTAATGTCAGTTTGGGAATAGGACCATTTAATAGATAGCACTAATTTCTGTCACAATGGACTGAATCTTATATTTTTTGTGGCTAAGTGCAAGCCACATTGTGCTTTTTGGAGGGCTTTTTTGCCATCACGTAAAGCCTTTTCTCACAATATCTTACTAAACCCATTATGTAAGCCTCAGATTCCCGATCTATGGCATTTGTATCTTCCATTTTCACTCCAATCTTACCACATCCCTTTCCCTGGAGTGACACGTCTCTGCTAGAATATCCCGGAATTGACCAATATCCCTTACAATTGCACATTCTATAAAGGCCTGAACAAGCACAATCGTTCCGGAGGTACACTCTATGGTTCCTGAAATAACTAGAAGAGCTTGGGCAAGGTCCTGCTGGATGGGGTGGTATCAAGGTGGGACTTACTCTTCTACTAGAACCAGCAACAGAGCCATGCCAGCCTGGTCCAACGTTGTTACCAAGAATAAAGTGGTCTCAGCCAACTGCACAAGCACCCAGTGAGTATAAACAAGGTTAATATCCTTCTCCATTCTGATACCTTACCCTCACTTTATTGCTGTTAGTGTATCCACCAAGATTCATGCTCTACCACAGTCACTGAAGCCTGTCACCCAACCAACCCATGACAACATCAATATTCTATAAGTTACAATCATTAAGATTAAATATTATCACAATCATCAATGGCAAATTAGGCCTGAAGAACATTTATCAAGCAATCGTAATTATTCCAAGTTGATTATTGTTGAAAAGGTACAAGATAAAGTTGTCATGGTCTTACTAGACTATATAGCTGGTCTCTTATTAGAGAGAGAGGTCTGGTGGAAATCTACTCTGAGGGTCACCAGCCCTGAGGTGAGTGGAGAGGTTGAGAGAGAAAATGCTTCATGGTAACTTCAACCACTGTTAGAATTGAACCCATGCCATTGTCATCACCTTACATTGCAAACCAGCCATCCTGACAATGGAGCTAACTGAACTCCCTCTTGTTATATATACTGAATTGACAACTTAGTACGATGCAATGGTGCATTTGGAGCAGAGTCGAACTTCAGAAACAAAAAGAGAAATTGCTGCAAAAGCTCACCGGGTCTGGCAGCATCCAAGGAGAGAAATCAGAGTTAATATTTCAGGTTGAGTGACCCTTCCTCAGAACTGCTCAGTGAAAGGTCATTCCATCCAAAATGCTAACTCTGATTTCTCTCCACAAACCTGCTGGCCTTTTGCAGCAATTTCTATTTTTGTTTCTTTTCCCTATAAATTTTGATTCACTGACTGATTAAATATCAGACTATCTCAGCCGTGAATATACTTAATGAACTAGCCTTAACAGCCCTCTGTGGCAATGAATTCGACAGATTCACAGTCATCTGGTAGAAGAAATTCCTCCTCATCTCTATCTTAAACATGTGATCCCTTATTCTGAGATTATTCGTTCCAGTCTTGGATTTTCCTACAAAGAGAAAAAACCTTTCTGCATCTATTCTGTCAAGTCTCTAAGAATCTTGTATGTTTCAATTAGACTAGCTCGCATTCTTCCATCTTACAATGAGTACAGGCTCAACCTACTGAACCTCTCCTCACAAGACACTCCCTCCATACCTAGTATCAGCCAAGTTCTTTAGGCTGTCTCCAATGCCAGTATTTATTTTCTTAGATGAGGAGCCTCAAACATTTCACAGTAAATGGTGCCCAGAACTATACATAATACTCCAGATGAGGCTGAACAAATTTCTTGTAAGGTTAACATCAGCTCCTTAATCTTGCACTCTCTGTCCATATTGATAAAACTGAGGATACAATACATTTTATTCATTGCTCCATCTACCTGTCCTGCCACTTTCAGTGGTCTGTATAAATATACACTCAAGTTCCGTCATTCCTGTATCTTATAGAATTGTATACCATATTTTCTTTTGTCTTTCAGTATTATTCGCAAAATGCATCACCTCCCACCGCTCTGCACTGAGCCGCATCCTCCCTCTATCCACCCACTCCATCACCTTTCCTACATCATTTTGGAGCTCTATACTCTCCTTCTCACTGTATTCAATAATTCTGAGTTTCTTATCATTCACAAAATAGTGGAGAAGGTCATCAAACTTCTTCCTAAATTGCTATGAGTTTCTCTCAACAATTGAAATTGCATTGCCCGGATGGTAACCTCAGATCAGGCTGGTATGATCGAGTGTCATGGCTTCCTTGCAGGTGGAAGAAGACATCCTTCATATGCACCACAACCATAACCTTTAAATCACTGAACATATAGCAGGACAACAATGTTCCCCTGTCTGGCCAATGTCAGGAAGTGTGCAGGACAGCTCCGAACTGACAGTTGCCTGGGTGTACAACTGATAGATGGCAGGTCCAAGGGATGCCAGTACTTCAGTGGATTTTCAATGCGTGAAAAGTTATTCCAGGAATGGTGTATGGTAAGATGAGACTTGAGAGATGCCATAGGAGTGGGATAGGCTTTAATGATATCTTCGAGTAAAAAATGAGGTCTGCAGATGCTGGAGATCACAGCTGAAAATGTCTTGCTGGTTAAAGCACAGCAGGTCAGGCAGCATCTCAGGAATAGGAAATTCGACGTTTCCAGCATAAGCCCTTCTTCAGGAATGAGTCATTCCTGAAGAAGGGCTTATGCTCGAAACGTCGAATTTCCTATTCCTGAGATGCTGCCTGACCTGCTGTGCTTTAACCAGCAAGACATTTTCAGCTTTAATGATATCTGTTTGGTCAGACATGGTGAGGAATGTTCCTGGGCTTCTTGAAGAGAATCCTCCAATAAACATAACACAGCTTGCACTTAATCAAAAAATCAAAAGATTGAGCATAACATGACATAAGTATACAATCTTTCAGAAAAATAAACAGTTAATGAAATTCACAGCTGACCTTGGAGAAATCTGTGTAGGGGAGCTCACTGCAGGGTAGCAGCTAAGTAGCTTTTTAAAGTGTAACCTTACTAGTTTTCTTTTGTAAATCTACAACAGTGAGTAGAATAGTTTTTGTTTTATTATATGTTGTTTTTGAGATTAGTCTCTTGATTAAACTTTAAAAATATAAAAACATAGGTACGAAGCTCATCTGGAGCAGCATTTTTAGAGCAGTAAGACTGTGATATTTTCTGGCTCTGTAGATTGTTAAGGACCAACCATGGCTTTCAGTAGAATGATGTGTTCTTCCTGTTGAATATGGGAGATTAGGGTGAGTTTCCATGTTACTGATGATTATGTCTGCAGGAAATGTGTTTGGCTACAAATCCTGTTGGATCATATGGATTGGTTGAGTTGGCAGTTGACAATGAGGAATTTCCAGGTGCTAGGGTGTGTGATGGATGGCAGTTGCAGGGAGGGAGATAAACCAAAGATACAGTCAGGTAGATGGGTGACCTCCAGGAAAGGTAGGAGAGGGAGACGGGTAGTGTTGGAACCTCCTGTGATTATCCCCATCTCAAACAAGTATGCTGTTTTAGAAAATGTAGGGGATGATGGACTCTCAAGGGAATGTAGCACTAACAGCCAGCTTTCTGGTATTGAGACTGGAGGTCATATAATGAGGGGTATGTCAGGTTCCAAGCGATCGATTGTGATAGGACACTCTCTAGTCAGAGGCACACTCAGACGTTTCTGTGGTTGGTAGTGAAAAATCAGAATGGTGTGTTGCCTCTCTTGTGCCAAAGATATCTCGGAGAGGGTGAAGAATGTTCTTAAAGTGGGGAGGGACCAGCAGGAGGTCATTGCACACATTGGAACTAATGACATAAAAGGGAAAAGGATGAGATTCTGAAGAGAAAAGATAGAAAGTTAGTCAGGAATTTTAAAAGTAGGTCCTCGAAGATTGTTATATCTGCTTTACTCCTGGCGCTACGAGCTAGTGAGGGTATGAATAGGAATAGAGCAGATGAATACATGTTTGAAAAGCTGAGGCAGGGGAGAAAGATTCACAGTTTTGGATCATTGGAATCTCTTCAAGGGTAGAAGTGACCTGTATAAGAAGGATGGTCTGCACTGAATTGGAAGGGGACTAATATACTGATGGGCAGTTTTACTAGGCCTGTTCGGGAGGATTTAAATTAATAAGGGGGCAGGGTGATGGGACCCAAGGAAATAATGAGGAAAGAGATCATGCTGAGACATGTACAGTGGAAAAAGGAGTAAGTCAAACAGACTGGACAGGCAAGAACAAAGTAGAGAATATTGAAGGACTGATAAATTAAACTACATTTATTTCAATGTGAGAGGTCTAATAGGTAAGGCAGATGAAGTCAGGGCATAGTTAGGAACATAGGACTGGGATATCATAGCAGTTACAGAAATATGGCTCATGGATGGACATGACTGATAGCTTAATGTTCCAGGGGATAGATGCTCCAAGCAGGACCAAAAAAAAGGGGCAAAGGATGAGGGGGAGTGGTGTTTTTGATTAGGAATAACGTTATGGCTGTATTTAGGGGGGATATTCATGGGAATACTTCCAGGGAAATAATTTGAGTGGAACTGAGAAATAAGAAAGGGATGACCACCTTACTGGGATTGTATTATAGACTCCCTAATAGTCAGTGGGAAATTGAGAGACAAATTTGTAAGGAGATCTCAGCTATCTGTAAGAATAATAGGGTGGTTACAGTAGGGGGTTTTAAGTTTTCAAACTATGGACTATGGAATGCCATAGTGTTAAGGGCTTGGATGGAAAGGAATTTGTTAAGTATGTACAAGAAAATTTTCTGATTCCATATGTGGATGTACGTACAAAGGAAGGTGCAAAACCTGACCTACTCTTGCGAAATAAAGCAGGGCAGGTGATTGAGGTGTCAGCGAGGGAGTACTTTGGGAACCAGTGACCATAATTCTATTAGTTTTAAAATATGATAGAAAAGGATAGACCAGATCTAAAAGTTAAAGTTCTGAATTGGAGGAAGGCCAGTTTTGACAGTATTTGGCAAGAACTTTCAAAAATTGATTGGGGGGCAGATGTTCGCAGGTAAAGGGGCAGCTTGAAAATGGGAAGTCTTCAAAAATGAGACAACACGAGTCCAGAGACAATGTGTTCCTGTTAGAGTGAAGCGGAAGGCTGGTAGTTGCAGGGAACGCTGGATGACTGGAGAGGTTGAGGTCAAAAATAAGAAGCATATGTCAGGTATAGACTGCAGAGATCAAGTGAATCCATAGAAGAAAATAAAGACAGGAGGATATTTAAGAGGGAAAACAGGACATCAAAAACAGGACATGAGATAGTTTTGGCAAATAGGGTTAAGGAGAATCCAAAGGGATTCTACAAATATATGAAAGACAAAGGGGAAATAAGGGAGAGATTAGGGTCCCTTAAAATCAGCAAGACCACCTATGTGCAGGAGATGGGTGAGATATCGAACAAGTATTTTTCATCAGTATTGTCTTTGGAGAAGGAAATGGAAGAGAAAGAATGTGGGGAACTAAATAACAACATTTGGAAAAATGTCCATATTGCAGAAGAGGCGGGTTAAAATGCAGAAAGGTGCATAAATCCCTGACACCTGACCAGGTGTGCCCTAGAACTCTACGGGAAGCTTGAGAAGTGATTGCTGGGTCCCTTGCTGAGCTATCTCTACCATTGATAGTCAAAGGTGAGGTGCTGGAAGACTGGAGGATGGCTAACGTGGTGCCACTATTTAAGAAAAGTGATAAGGACAAGTCAGGACAAATTATAGACCAGTGAGCCTGATATCAGGGTGGGCAAGTTGTTGGAGGGAGCCCTGAGGGATAGGATTTATATGTATTTGGAAGAGCAAGGAGTGATTATAGATACTCAACATGGCTTTGTGCATGGAAAATTGTGTCTCATGAACTTGAGTGAGTTTTTTGAAGAAGTAACAAAGAGGATTGATGATGGCATTAGCACTGGATATGGTCTATATTGACTTCATTAAGGCGTTTGAGAAGGATCCTCATGGTAGACTGGTTAACAAGGTTAGATCACACGAATACAAGGAGAACTACCATTTGAAGACTGAATTAGCTTGAAGGTCGAAGACAGAGGGTGGTGGTGAAAGGTTGCTTTTCAGACTGGAGGCCCGTACCAGTGCTGTGCCACAAGGATTGCTACTGGGTCCACTACTTATCGTCATTTATATAAATGATTTGATTGTGAACGTAAGATGTATCATTCGTAAGTCGAAAAGTGCAGCATGAGAAAAGTTCAGCAGATCAGACAGCAGGCATGTTGACGTTTTGGCCATAACCCCCTCATCAGGAATATGCCCAAAACATCAACTCACCTGCTACTTGGATACTGCCTCACCTGCTGTGCTTTTCCAGCACCACATTTTTCAATTGACCCTCCAGCATCTGCAGTCTTCACTTTTTGCCAGTATGGTTAGTAAGTTTGCAGATGACACCAAAATTGCAAGTGTTGTGGACAGCAAAGAAGGTCACTTGAAAGTACAATGGGATATTGATCAGATGGGCCAATGGGCTGAGGAGTGGCAGAAGGATGTCATATGAAGGATGTTGTGAAACTTGAAAGGTTTCAGAAAAGATTTAAAATGATGTTGCCGGAGTTGAAGGGTTTCAGCTACAGGGAAAGGCTGAATAGACTGGGACTATTTTCCCTGGAGCAATGGAGGTTGAGGGGTGACGTTATAGAGGTTTATGAAATCATGAAGCACATGGATAAGGTAAATAGACAAGGTCTTTTCCCAGGGATGGGGGAGTGCAGAACTATAGGGCATAGATTTAAGGTGAGAAATGAAAGATTTGAAAGGGACCGAAGGGGCAATGTTTTCATGCAGAGGGTAGTGCATGTATAAAAGGAAGAAGTGTTAGAGGCTAGTTCAATTACAACATTTAAAAGGTACCTGGATGGGTAGATTAATAGGAAGGGTTTAGATGGATATGGGCCAAATGCTGGCAAATGGGTGCAGATTAATTTAGGATCTTTGGTTGGTATGGATGAGTGGGACTGAATGGTCTGTTTCTGTGCTTAATATCTCTATGGCACAATGCTATATGTACAGAACTCAATACAAGAATACTATTGTAAAGATTGTGCTCACTGAGCTAAAGCTGAAGTGATCATGTGTGGCTTAAGGTTGGTAAGTGATCAGTTGACCACTCTCTTCCAGTGTATTATTTTATTTCCACTAGTTATGGCATTCTATTTGAAGTTAGTAATTAGATTAGTTTCCCTACAGTTTGGAAATGGACCATTCGGCCCATCAAGTCCACACCAACCCTCCGAAGAGTAAACCACCCAGACCCATTCCCCTACATTTACTCCTGACTAATGCATCTAACCGACACATTCATGAACACTATGGACAATTTAGCCCATTGTGGGTAATTGGGTAATTGGTTTAAAGACTTTCCTGAACAGTTATGCTTAATGTTCTGAATAGGATGCTATTACCACACTATTGTATTCTGGTCACATCTCTTTGGAACCTCTACCCTCCAACTACCTCCACTCTGAAAATATTGTGATATTGTCCTATTGGCACCATCAAACATCTTCTACTTAATTCAGTAAGTTACATTTCTCACGACCAAAACTCTTTGGCATACATTTCCTAACTCAGAGCAAAGGAAAACTATCTGACATCCCCATGACCCTGCTAAGATCTGTCACCTTGGAACAGATCAAATGTCAAATCTAGGATTATATTCCTCAATTTTTCTTTATTGACCACATTATCAGGAATGTTACTTCAATAGTTTAATTGCATGTCTAACCTCTTAAAATAATTGCTTTAAATATACTGAATATATCATCTCCCACAAATGCTACACATTTAATCCTTTTTGGCATATTTTAAGTTTTTTTCAAATGTCATTTACTGGGAGTAAGAAAGGCTACAGAAAAGAAGATCTCCAGTTTATAACAGGACCACATTTTACAGTGAAATGATAAGTACTCTCTTACTACCAGGAATATGAGATGAAAAGATGACCAAGATCCAGCCAGTTCATCTTCTAAACATTGGAGATATTGGATGCAGGTTTGCTCGTTGAGCTTGGAGATTCATTTCCAGATGGTTCGTCATCCTACTAGGTAACATCTTCAGTGGGCCTCAGGTGAAGCCTTGTACATGATTCCCGCTTTCTATTTATATGTTTGGGTTTCATTGGGTTGGTGATGTCGTTTCCTGTGGTAATGTCATTTCCTGTTTTTTCTCGGGGGTGGTTGGTGGAGTCTAACTTGATGTGTTTGTTGATGGAGTTCTGGTTGGAATGCCATGTTTCTAGGAATTCTTGTGTGTGTCTCTGTTTGGCTTGTCCTAGGAGGATGTGTTGTCCCAGTCGAAGCGGTGTCCTTCCTTATCTGTATGTCAGGATACTAGTGAGAGAGGGTCATGTCGTTTTGTGGCTAGTTGATGTTCATGTATCCAGGTGGCTAGTTTTCTGCCTGCTTGTCCAATGTAGTGTTTGTTACAGTCCTTGCGCAGTAATTTTGTAAATGACATTAGTTTTACTTGTCTGTATAAGGTCTTTCAAGTTCATCAGCTGTTGTTTAGTGTGTTGATGGGTTTTTGGGCTACCATGATGCCAAGGGGTCTGAGTAGTCTGGCAGTCATTTCTGAGATGTCTTTGGTGTATGGGAGAGTGGCTAACATTTCTGGATGTGTTTGTCTGCTTGTTTTGGTTTGTTGCTGAGAAATTGGCATTCAGTGTTAATTGGGTATCCATTCTTTTTGAAAATACGGTATAGGTGATTTTTCTCTGCTCTGCGTAGTTCCTCTGTGCTGCAGTGTCTGCTGGCTCATTGAAATAATGTTCTGATGCAGCTGCATTTGTGGATGTTGGGATGGTTGCTTCTGTAGTTCAATATTTGGTCCGTGTGTGTTGTCTTCCTGTAGACACAGGTTTGAAGTTCTCTATTGGCTGTTCGCTCTACTGTGACATCTAGGAATGAAAGTTTGTTGTTTTCCTCCTCTTTAGTGAATTTTTTCACATTATTTCAATTTGCCAAGACACACTGCAGCACAGAGGAACCACGCTGAGCAGAGGAATATCACCTATACCGTGCATTCAAAAAGAATGGGTACCCAATGAACACTATCCGCCAATTTCTCAGCAACAAACCCAAACAATCGGACAAAACACACCCAGAAACGCTAGCCACTCTCCCCTACATCAAAGACATTGCGGAAATGACTGACAGACTACTCAGATCCCTTGACATCATGGTAGCCCACAAATCCACCAACACACTAGAACAGCAGCTAATGAACTTGAACGACCTTATACAGACAACAAGCAAAATTAATGTCATTTACAAAATACTGTGCATGAACTGTAACAAACACTACATTGGACAAACAGGCAGAAAACTAGCCATCAGGATACATGAACACCAACTAGCCACAAAACGACATGACCCTCTCTCACTAGTATCCTTACATACAGTTAAGGAAGGACACCACTTTGACTACGACAACACATCCATCTTAGGACAAGCCAAACAGAGACACACACGAGAATTCCTAGAAACATCGCATTCCAAATGGAACTCTATAAACAAACACATTGAGTTAGACCCCATCTATAACCCCCTGAGAAAAGAAATGACATCACTATAGGAAATGATATCATCACAGGAAATGACATCACCATTCCAACGAAACCGAAACATATAAATAGAAAGCAGAAATCATGTACACTGCTTCGCCTGAGGCCCACTGAAGATATTACCTAGTAGAATGACAAAACGTCTGGAAATGAACCTCCCAGCTCAGCAAGCAAACCTATATCCAGAACCTCAACCTGAGCTACAAATCTTCTCAAAACTCGCTTGGAGACAATGATAGTGGTGTTGTGATTGAAGAAAGTAATCTATTTTCATCATTTTGAGTACAAGTCACTGGGAATCAACTTGAAGAAAACTGTCAAGGATGAAAAGCACTGGCAATCATAGATCACCTATTTTCTTTCCCTGTGATAATGTTGTTCCTTTAACAAGGTTATATTGTCCTTGTTTTTTTTTCGGAGGTTGTAAAAACACAGGTTCTGAAAAGTTTGACTTGTGTTGGGTTTTGTGGCCAATTTGATTATAGCTAATAGCTACAGCCTAAAGCAAAAGTCTTTCAAGTTTAAAAAAAGTACTTGTAAAATGAAAGGGGAGTAACCAGTTCTTCCCTGCTCAGTTTTTCATGGTTTGGTTTGCAAGCAGTGCTGTTGTGGAGATGCCAGACCCAAAGAAGCAGGTCCAGGCTGATATTCTCTCTCTCTGACATCTCTTCTGTAGGACCTTGTGTTTGATTTTACCTTTTGTGCCAAGGGGTGTTTATGGAGATTGTTGCAAATATTGGGAACAGCATCATTAAGTTGGGATAATCAGTTGGTCTTTAGATAGGTTAAGGTATTCTGTATTCTGTTTTCTTTTGTTTGTGTTTCATCCAGTAATCTTGTGAATACATTGTTTTGTTTAAAACTCAATGTTTTGACCAGCTGCATCTCTCCTGTGCTATTCCCTTTACACTTGGTTAAACCAACTGGCAAAGTTAGGGTCTGGGATATTTTCTTGAAATGTTTTGAGGGGGTCTGGCCTGATCGATAACTCCACCCTGCTTCCCCACCCCACCCCAATCCCACACTCACATTAATGTATTTAACAATGATTGGACACTCTGGAGGCAGGAAGCATGTTTCCGTTGATGGGTGAGTCCTGAACCAGAGTACACAGTTTAAAAATAAGGGGTAGGCCACTTAGAACTGAGTTGAAGAGAAACTTCTTCACCCAGAGAGTGGTGTGTGTATGAAATGCTCTGCCGCAGAAGGCTGTGGAGACTAAGTCTCTGGATACTTTCAAGAAAGAGTTGGATAGAGCTCTTAAGGATAATGGCATCAAGGGTTATGGGGATAAGGCAGGAACAGGATACTGATTGAGGATGGTAAAAACAATGACTGCAGATGCTGGAAACTAGATTCTGGATCAGTGGTGCTGGAAGAACACAGCAGTTCAGGCAGCATCCAAAGTGCAGCGAAATCGACGTTTCGGGCAAAAGCCCTTCATCAGGAATAAAGGCAGTGAGCCTGAAGCGTGGAGAGATAAGCTAGAGGAGGGTGGGGGTGGGGAGAAAGTAGCATGGAGTACAATGGGTGAGTGGGGGAGGGGATGAAGGTGATAGGCCAGGGAGGAGAGGGTGGAGTGCATAGGTGGAAAAGGAGCTAGGCAGGTAGGACATGTCTGGACTAGTCCTGGTAACAGTGCTGAGCTGGAAGTTTGGAACTCGGGTGAGGTGGGGGAAGGGGAAATGAGGAAAACTGTTGAAGTCCACATTGATGCCCTTCGGTTGAAGTGTTCCGAGGCAGAAGATGAGGTGTTCTTCCTCCAGGTGTCTGGTGGTGAGGGAGCAGCAGTGAAGGAGGCCCAGGACCTCCATGTCCTCGGCAAAGTGGGAGGGGGAGTTGAAATGTCGGGCCACGGGGTGGTGTGGTTGATTGGTGCGGGTGTCTCGGAGATGTTACCTAAAGGGCTCTGCTAGGAGGCGCCTAGTCTCCCCAGTGTAAAGGAGACCGCATCGGGAGCAACGGAGACAATAAATGATATTAGTGGATGTGCAGGTAAAACTTTGATGGATGTGGAAGGCTCCTGTAGGGCCTTGGATAGAGGTGAGGGAGGAGGTGTGGCCACAGGTTTTACAGTTCCTGCGGTGGCAGGGGCAAGTGCCAGGATGGGAGGGTGGGTTGTAGAGGGATGTGGACCTGACCAGGTAGTCATAGAGGGAACGGTCTTTGCGGAAGGCAGAAAGGGGTGGGGAGGGATATATATCCCTAGTGGTGGGGTCTTTTTGGAGGTGGCGGAAATGTTGGCGGATGATTCAGTTTATGCGAAGGTTTGTAAGGTGGAAAGTGAGCACCAGGGGCGTTCTGTCCTTGTTACGGTTGGAGAGGTGGGGTCTGAGGGCGGAGGTGCAGGATGTGGACGAGATGCATGGGAGGGCATCTTTAACCACATGGGAAGGGAAATTGCGGTCTCTAAAGAAGGAGGCCATTTGGTGTGTTATATGGTGGAACTGGTCCTCCTGGGAGCAGATACGGCAGAGGCGAAGGAATTGGGAATACAGGATGGCATTTTTGCAAGAGATAGGGTGGGAAGAGGTGTAATCCTGGTAGCTATGGGAGTCGGTGGGTTTGTAAAAAATGTCAGTATCAAGTCGGTCGTCATTAATGGAGATGGGGAGGTCCAGGAAGGGGAGGGAGGTGTGAGAGATGGTCCAGGTAAATTTAAGGTCAAGGTGGAATGTGTTGGTGAATTGATGAATTGCTCAACCTCCTCGCGGGAGCACGAGGTGGCGCCAATGCAGTCATCAATGTAGCGGAGGAAGAGGTGGGAGTGGTGCCAGTGTAATTACGGAAGATCAACTGTTCTACGTAGCCAACAAAGAGACAGGCATAGTGGGGGCCCATACATGTGCCCATGGCTACCCCTTTGGTTTGGAGGAAGTGGGAGGATTCAAAGGAGAAATTGTTAAGGGTGAGGACCAATTCGAACAAACGAATGAGAGTGTCGGTGGAAGGGTACTGTTGGGGACGTCTGGAGAGGAAAAAACGGAGGGGCTTGGAGGCCCTGGTCATGGCAGATGGAGGTGTAGAGGGATTGGATATCCATGGTGAAGATGAGTCGTTGGGGCCGGGGAAGGTCTTGGAGGAAGTGGAGGGCGTGGGTGGTGTCTCAAATGTATGTGGGGAGTTCCTGGACTAGGGGAGATAGGACAGTATCGAGGTAGGTAGAGATGAGTTCAGTGGGGCAGGAGCATACTGAGACAATGGGTCGGCCATGGTGGTCAGGCTTATGGATCTTGGGAAGGAGGTAGAACCGGGCAGCATAGGGTTCCCGGGCTATGAGGTTGGAAGCTGTGGTTGGGAGATCTCTTGAGGTGATGAGGTTCTGTAAGGTCTGGGAGATGATGGCTTGGGGATGGGGGGTGGGGTCATGGTCAAGGGAGCAGTAGGAAGAGGTGTCGTCCAATTGGCGTTTGGCTTCAGCGGTGTAGAGGTCAGTGCGCCAAACTACCACTGCGCCCCCTTTATCTGCTGGCTTAATGGTGAGGTTGGGATTGGAGCAGAGGGATTGGAGGGCTGTGCGTTGTGACGGTGAGAGGTTGAAGTGGGGGAGGGGTGTAGACAGGTTGAGGCGGTTAATGTCCCGGCAGCAGTTGGAAATGAAGAGTTCGAGGGCAGGTAATAGGCCAGCGTGGGGTGTCCAGGTTGATGCAGTGTGCTGGAGGTGGGCGAAGGGGTCCTCGGAAGGTGGGCGGGAATCCTGATTGTGAAAGTAAGCTCGGAGGCGGAGGCGACGGAAGAATTGTTCGACGTCACGGCGTGTATTAAATTCATTGATACATGGACGGAGGGGGATGAAGGTGAGTCCTTTGCTGAGGACTGATCGTTCATCCTCAGTGAGGGGGAGGTCTGGAGGGATGGTGAAAACTCGGCAGGGCTGGGAGCTGGGATCTGGTGTGGGTGTGGAGCTGGGAGTGGGGTTGGAGCCAGTAACTGGAGTGGGTGTGATGGTGGGGGGAATGAGGGTGGAGTCATGAGCATGGGTAGTGTTTCCCTCGGGGTTCTGGGGGGTGGGGATAGTGACAGTGGGGTGTCAGCAGAATGCAGGTGAATGGCGTTGGTGGGGGCGGAAGTGATGGTGACCACGGCAGTAGGGGTGGCGGAAGTCACTGAGCGTGTGGCAACAGCGACGATGTGAGGGGCAGACGTGATGTCATGTATGATGCATGAGGAATTGTGAGGGGCGGAAGTGGCTGTGGGAGTGGCCATGATAGGGGTTTAGCTGCATCAGCCGCATGGCTAATGGTGTTTTTGAGGCCGGGGAATCTTCTGGAATGTTTGAGGAGCGCTGGTTATGGAGGTGGGTGGATAAAAGTTTGTTGTACTTACAGTTTTTGATGTTTGAGATGGAATTGAAATACTGTTTGTTGAGAGTATGAGTTCTCCTAAGGATGTGGTACAGAGTGGGTCCTTTGCAATTCTGAGAGAGTGTGGTCCTCAGCTGAGGCAAGGCTGACTGTAGAGAGGTTAGGTGCCAGCGCATTGCTGCAAGCGTGGAGCGGAGGAACCTGAAAAAGAAGTGTTGCTGGTGTTTTTGAATCTGTAGTCTGTACTGTTTGGGTCCGAACTCTGCTGGTTTAAAGGTGGTCCAGAGTCCGTGTGGGATGACTTGGTATGGAGGCAGGCACTGAGGAAGCGAATGTGACTGTGGTAGCGAGTTTGTTTCAGGGCATGGTTGAAGAGCTTCAGGGCAGAGAAAATGACCTGGGAGTTGCAGTGGGAGAGGGACTCAGCACCCAGAACTGATTGAGGATGATCAGCCATGATCATAATGAATGGTGGTGCTGGCTCGAAGGGCAGAATGGCCTTCTTCTGCACCTATTGTCTATTGTCTAACACACCATTTATCAAATGACTCATATAGTTCATCTTCCAAAATGCTATTTTCTGAAAGAAATCCAATTTATATTTGTATATATCAATACTAATTGCTTTCAATTACTCATTGAAATACTAATTACTCATTGAGATACATTCTCAACTGATTAATTTTGTGTTTCAAGCCCTCCTACCCTACCAAATCTCTTGTTTAAACATAGATTCTATCCTCTTGTTCTATGTTCTGGACAGTGCCAGTACCAATGAAAATTATTTCTTGGCTACATTTAACAGAATTCTAATTAACTAATGTCACTGTCATACAAAACACAAGGTGCAAATAAATGAACTCTAGAGAAGAACAAAAGATAACTTATAAATGAGTTTGCTCCTCTACTGCATCATATGTCTATATCTTAAAACTGTTCTATTATTAAATTAAAGGCAAACTTATTTAAATTAACTTAAATATAATAATCAATTGTTCCTGACTCTTAAAATAAATCTCATATTCTTAACGACAATTCTAAGCAATTCTGTACATGTTTCAAACCAGGATCTATCACGTTATGAAAATATTCTACAATTACATCAGTGGGAAGTCTTAGAAAGTTCAATGAATAACTTGAAATCTTGTTTTCTCAACTGATCTAACCAACCGACTTAAAAAAAATTAAATCAGGATTATAATTTTGTTCTTGGAAAGATATTAATACAGTGTTTAACAAGGAAATGGCTCATACTATGCCAAATAATTGCATATAGTCAAGCTACATTTATTGGTCTTTAATTAGATACATATTTACTTAAAATTTCTTAACTGTCTAACCCTGGAATTTTAGCCCTAAGCCTTCCTGTTTCACTGTCACTCCTTCTTCATTTTAGAACACTCCTTAAGAACTGCCTCTGTAACAAAGCTTTTGGACAATTGCCCAAATTACCTATATTGCTCAAAGTCAGATTTTGCCTGAGATGGCTCCTCTGCCACACCTTATTATGCTAAAAACACTAGATAATTTAAGTTATCATTGATATTACATTATTATATGAGAGATGGTGTGAGTAGAAAGAGAACTAAGTTCTTAGCTATCCTTACAGGGCTTTTTTGATTAGACCCAACTTTAAGTGCACAACCCAGCCATATGTTACCTCGAATCATTACGCAATACACTGGCATTGGTATATAAAAATATAAGCATCTCACTAAAAACAGAAGGATAAGCAAGATTAATGGATCTTAATGTTCCGACTGAGAACTGATCAAGTGTTTAATTTATTAACCAAGTGCAGTCCAGCATATATTTGCAGTGTAGCATCAGTTTAGCTCTTATTCCATCAAATCACTCCCAGAAATGACCCACTGCTGTTCATGCTCCTTCTCCACCCTAAAGTGTAGCAAACATCGGATAGTTCATCAGGGTTAGTCAAGAATTCTCCTTTGACTGTTTCAATAAGCTGTGCCCAGTCATGTTACCCTTTGATCTCTGTAAGCTCCCTCAAATGTGATCAGTCCACCTTCAGTCATATGCAGTTAATGTCATATGAATCAAGTCAATGGTGAGTGAATGCACATTTTTTAAAAAATTGCTTATTTATATGCACTTAATTTACAAAATAAAGTAACGCAATGACATAACACGTACTATATCTGTTTACTTGAAGAATGGTCACAGAAGTGGAAGGGAGATGTTGTACCTGTTCCATTCACATTCACTCACACATGGCTCTCCACTGGCCATTTGGTGTTATTATTAAGCAACTTAATGGGGATTTCATCCTTTGCCTTGAATCAGCCCACTACCTTGTTTTGAAAGTGATGCGGGTGGGGAGGGGTATTGCATTGCTTGACATGGTCAGATAGTTTTACTTTTATTATCGTTTGGTTATTCTACAATGAGTTTGATCAAATTTAGCATGTACAAGAAATTTGGAGATGATAATTAGTTTGTGAACAGCAGGAGTTTTAAGCTTTCCGAATGAAAATCTTTATCAACATCTTGCTTTCCATCTTTCTGCAATTTTATTAAAAATAACCACATCTTACTTATGTCATCAACATATTAGCCAAAAGCTTGAGAAGACAGAAATAATTCTACTTACCTTATGATCTTTTGCACAAGATATGGCAAAAAGACAACAAATCATATTGTCATTGCCGTATAAGTTCATCCCTGGAATTATGAAAGTCCTCTTACTCTTCAGGTCTTTACATGGATGACTAAGTGTCTTCTGTATAAGAACATAAGAGAGAGGAGCAGGAGTAGACTGTACAGCCTCTTACATTTTCTCCACCATTCTGTGATCCTTGCTGATCTTCTCCCTTAAATGCACTTTCCTGCCCACTTGCCTGACAGAATAAAAGATTGTCTATCTCAATGTTGAACATACCCAACAGTGGAAAATTTATTAACCTGAGATGGAGAATTCCATAAGTTCTTAACTCTGAGTGAAAAGATTTCTCCCATCTTGGGCCTAAATAATTGATCCCTTATTCAGAGACTATGCCTCAGTGCCTTAGTCAATGCAGCCTTCAAAACAATCTCTTATTATCTCCCCTGTTCAGAATCTTGTATGTTGCAATGAGATTACCTCTCATTCTTCTAAATTGCAGATAGGTTTTTCCTCATTTTCTCAGTTTCCTAACACAGAACAACTCACTCATCCAGGAACCAATCCAGTGATTTCACTGAATCCAGTGCAATATAACCTTCCTTAGATATGGAGGACAAAAATGTATGCATTTGTCCAGGTTTGGTCTCATCAGAGCCATACATCATAACAGCTAGATCAACTTATTTTCTTTTATTCCAAACTCCTTGCAATTGTTGGCTTTCCTAATTGCTTACTAACTTCTTTTTCTTGTAAGAGTAGACTCTTGTGTCTCTGAATATGAACATCAGCATATCCACAGTTTAAGTGTTTAAGATGGTAGTCAGTGTCACTTCAAATTTAGATTACGGTTGCATTGACACCATATTGACTTCAGAGGACACTTGCAGTACTAACGAATTCTGAGTCCAGAAACAATGACCTGTCAACTTTAGTGGAAATCCAGTTTGCTGAGAAAATCCTTATTCAAAGGCATTGCTACAACTAAACACAGTAAAGTCACTATTAAATATGCAATAGGGATGTTACACTTAACAGCTTTCCCAATGACAATTTTTACAGTCAATACTTGACATTGGAATTTGTACAGAGTTCAAATTTCTCGAAACAGGTTGTCCTAGTATGATGCTTTTTTGATGGACCTTCTTGCTCTTGGAAGATTTATTTTATATTTCCAAAACAAGAAGTGTTTTTTTTGAAAGTTAATATTTTACAGCAAATCCATTGAATTGTGATTTCAGTTAGCTGTCACAAAGGGACTCAATCTGCAAGGAAACATCTGAAGCAGATAATAACATGGAATAGATTTTTTTCCTGCAAAAAGCAGAGCTTCATTTTGAGAAGATAACAAATGACAGGTTAATCTTTTCTGTAGCCGTTAAGATCATTTGAGTAGAACAACAAAGTACAGTGATTATGCAACATGGCAAACCATCAGAAGACCACCTTCTGCATTTTTTTATTTGTTAATTTTGCAGTGGTGTGAACATATACTAATCTAATATGAATTAAATACTAAACAATTCAATATTGATCCCTTCATATTTTTAACAATATCAGCATACTTTTACAGAAGGGACAAATGATTTAAAACAAGTTACCTAACTCCACATACTGAAAAGCATGGAACAGGAGGTACAAACTCAATATTTTAGGATAGACAAAAAAAACTCACCAAAAGTGGAAATTTCGTGGACAGATTAAAAAAAAATCCTTATAAAAATGTTCAGTAAAGTCACAACAAAGGCAAATAAAATAACCAGAGTTTGCAAGGATGTCTGAAAGCAGCCTAGTAAATACAAAAACAGGACAGCTTTGATAGTGTTCTCAAAACAAAAACAACAGAGGAAAGGATTGGTGTGCAAGTGTGCTGAACATGCAAAATAAAATTCATCTATTGGATTTTATTGTACAATCTGAATAGAGATCTTTCACTTTAAAAGAGAAATTCAAACTTATTTAATATTTGAAAGAATGACATGACAATATTTGATATTTTACGATCTCTATTGTAATGTGCAAAGTAGAAGCAACATTGACAAATCACTACTTTGTAGGCAGCGTGTAGTTGAATAGTAGTGTCAATCTGGTGTAGATGTCTACAGTAGGAGAAGACTGGGTAGAACTTCTAATCCATCTGAAAATCCATTTCACAGGTACACTTTACAATGTCCCTTAAGGTGGACATTCAGTTATTTAGGGCCAGTTAAAAGTGATCTTTAGTTCCAGTATGTTTTCACCTGTTTCTCTCCTCCCAGTCTGGTAACATTTAAACCCAGTGCATTCAGGGTGAGGTTTTATTTTTGCTGAAGATTCTCCCTCTAGTGCAAACAAGATGTATGTTTCAAATCCTCACAAGCTTGGCCTTTTCATTCCTAGTGGGAGGGTTCCACCTGCATTCCTTGTTAGTGAGCCAAAGGGACTTCCAACCTCTGATCCTGGCAGACTGACTATCTTAAATAGAAATGGATAAGAAATCACTGAGACCTTTAGCCAGTTGACTAGTGACATTATGTGTTGAACTTTGGCAACTTAAAGCAGAGACTTGGGTCTGACAGTAAAATTTTAACAATTTCAATTCCAACTTTCCTTGCCTCAAAGCAGCATATTTCCAGATTGAATACAGATGAAACAGATAGTGAGCTACTAATACATTCCTTAGGATATAATTTGTCAAATTAATTCTGCTACAGAGTGCTGATTTAATGTGCCTTAGAATGGTTTAAAGGCAGGGGCAGCTCGGTTTCACAGACATTGAGAAACTTAACAGTTGAAGTAAAATGAGGTTAGCTTCAAAGAGAAGGTACGGCCCTTATTGACCTGAAGGAGCAGAAGTGCTTTTATTTGGATGCCTGCAAGCTATCGCTCTGATAGGTAACCCTCACTCCACCACTCCATTGAAAGACACTGAGATCAGGGATTGGACACCCTTTTCCTGGGGAATTGGGAACTGTATTGCCCAGGACTCCCTGCAGCACCACCAAACATCAGTCTCCCTTTACCCATTGAGGGATAAAGGCCACATTCCTCACCCCCTCATACCTTCTCACTCCTGCTTGCCGCCACCTCATCTCACTCTACTGTGAAAATAAATTATTGGGTGATCCAGAGGAAACTACAGAAGTAGCTCCATATTTTATCCTGCATGATTAAATGAGAAATTTGGATAATTTTCATTCTGGAAACCTGCCAATTACAAAGGACACACGCTGAGGTATCAAATCTGACATAATGTGGGAAAATAAAGAGTTCGGTGTTTCCCATTCAAATTACACTGTATCATCCATCCCTTACCTACCTATTTAACCTCTCCCTGCTAAAAACTCAGCATACATCTTTGTGTTACAGCAGATAGCCAAGCAGATAGGGTTCATTGTACATATATATCAGTTGCAACTCTTGGTCAGATTGAGTACATTCAGTGATTACATAGCTAAATATACTCATGGTCATTCTCATGGACAAGACTTCATCATGGCATAAAATAGCTCTATAAAATATCAATGTACTGAATCCTACTGTTCAGAGAGTACAATTAAACGTCATCAATTATACATTTAACTGCTCGCCATTTCTGCTTAAATTAATGCAAATATCAGTAACTTATTCCATTTTTTCTATTGAAATTTTGGTAAGGGGAGTGCAAGTTTGCATTACTCCTGTTGTGTTAATGGTAATGAACCATTTTGAAAAAAGATTACATATAGTAACACCAAAATCCTGCAAGAATAGAGATGATTGGTTAATCTCCCTTCCAGTCAAGCACTATTATAGTATGCAACTGGGATTGATTTTGTCCACATAATTTGCATGATGTTACTCTCCTTCACTCACTACATTTTTGCTGGAGAAATATTTTTGTTTCTATTGAGACGTTGCATAATGTTTGGTTTTACAGTCAATTTTCTGTGATCTGAAAAGACTCTGTTGTGAAAGGATGTTGTTTTCTACAAGCCCTGCTGTAAGTCCATTCCCAAATCCAACTCATTGACTGACATATTGTTGAGAACATTCACTCATTCTCTTCCTGTACTGGAATAGGGGCCCATATCATGCTCTGAAATAGTTTTTACACATTGTTGTAACTTTTCTCCGTATCTATCACTGTCACCTTAGGCGAATGTGAAACATGTGGCTTGCTTTGTTTTCTTTTTCTCTTTCTGTGCCCTTAATAACTGCTGCAATGCAAGGTAATCAGCTAGATCATCAAAATTTATTTTAAAACTCTTTCAAGATCACATTATATTTCGTAAATAATCTGATTTGTATAAAATCAGTAGCAGAAGTTGTGTGACTTTGGTCTTGGGAGTCTACCTTTATTGCATGGATATGGAACAGGTTTATCTGCTATCCTGATTCAGTCACATTCAACTCTTAGACATTTTATATCAATGCTATTGTGTGATTACATTGATTAGCAATCTGTAAAAAAAAATAAGTTTTCAGAAATTATTGCATAGAAAGGTTAATGCCAGAAATGCCAGTGCCGCTTTAAAGCATTAACACAAATAGGATGATTATCATCTGAAGAACCAATGTGTCTCTGCCAATATGTTGACCTAAGTGAGCAAACTCTTCATTCCAAGCCTGACAAGATGGAAGTATTCACCCAACGATATTCAATATGTGATGAACTAGTTAGAATTGCAAGTGTCTGAAGGGAAAACATGTCAATATACTGCAGGACCTGTCAGAGCAACAACGATTTCCTCTCTCTAGGAGACATCAAACAGACCAGAGCAACAAAAAATTGCAGGCTGCACATGTACATCTTTACACCTTGATTAAGAATGTTCTTGCTCATAAATTTCTATTGACAATCTGCAGACATAGCACCTTAACCACAAGAACCACATGCTATTTCATTGATAATAACAAGTTATGATCATTACAAAATTATCGCGACATACATTGGTTTACTACTTTCTAAAATAATAGCCCAGGATTTCCTGGAAAATGCAAAGAATGTGAGTTCATTGTAGATGTTCAAGAATGTATTCAGAATATAAGAATTAGGAACAGGCAATTCAGCTCCTCCAGCCTGGTCTGCCATTTGATATGATCGTGGTTGATATCACCTTGGCCTCAATTCCACTTTACTGCCCACTCCCTCATAACCCTTTAACTCATTACTAATTTTAAAATTGCCTATTTCCTTGTTAAATTTACTCAATGTCCCAGCATCCACCACACTCTGGGGTAATGAATGCTAGAGATTCATGATCCTTTGAGAGAAGTCATTTCCCCTAATCTCTGACTTAATTCTACTACCCATTATCCTAAAATTATAACTTCTTGCTCCACAAGAGAAAACATCCATTCTACATCTGCTTTGTCAATCTCCTTTACTGTCTTATACATTCAAATTGGATCATTTCTCATTCCTTTAAACTCTAGAGAGTATAGGCCTAAAGTGCTTAATCTCTCTTCATAAAATAAACTCTTTATCTCTGAAATCAATCAAGTAAATCTCTTCTGAACTGCCTCCAATGTAACCACATACTTCCTCAAGTAAGGGAACCAAGGCTTCATGCAATACTTCAGGTGCTGTTTCACTAATGCCTTGTATAGTTGCAGCAACTCTTCTCTGCTTTTATACTCTATTCCTTTAGCAATAAATGCCAACATTTCATTTGCCTTTCATAGTTCCTGCTTTACCTTCATACTAGTTTTCTGTGATACATGCAAAAGGACTCTCAAATCCCTCTGCACTAAAGCACTCGGAAATTTCTCTCAATTTAAATAACAATTTGCCTTTCTATTTTTCTGACCAAACTAGATAACCTCACACTTCGGCGAAAGTGACTACTGCAGTTGCAGGAGATTAGAGCAAAGGGTGTGGTGCTGGGAAAGCGCAGCAGGTCAGGCAGCATCCGAGGAGCAGGAAAATCGAAGTTTCGGGCAAAAGCCCTTCATCGGCCCTTCACTTATCTGCGCACTTATCCATGCTAAAATCCGTGTCAAATTTTGGCCCATTTATATCCATACATGTTTATAATTTTATTTTATTTTTTCATTAGTTTCATGCCTATTTTAGTGTCATGTGCAATTTTGGCTGTAGTATCTTCTATCCCTCTATCCAAGTCATTAATATAGATTGTAGAGAGAAACCTCAATCATCTGAAGCGCACTGATAGCGAGTATTTTGTTCAGTTAATTGAATTCCGAATAATTGAACATTGGATAACATAATTTAGCCAAGCATTGGGACTTTGTGAGTTTGCCAGATATTCTGATATTTGGATAATCAAATGCCGGATAATTGAGGTTCCTCTGTAAGCAGTTGGGGCCCCAAGGGCCAAAACCCATGTCAGCTCAATAGCTACTTCTTGCCAACGAGAAAAAGCTCCATTATTCCCAACTCTCTGAATTTTATCAATTAGCTAGTCCTCTGTCAAAGCTAAAAATGTGTTGCTGGTTAAAGCGCAGCAGGTCAGGCAGCATCCAAGGAGCAAGCGATTCGACGTTTTGGATTCATCCTGATGAAGGACTTTAGCCCGAAACGTCGAATCTCTTGCTCCTTGGATGCTGCCTGACCTTCTGCGTTTTAACCAGTAACATATTTTCAGCTCTGATCTCCAGCATCTGCAGACCTCACTTTTTACTCTGTCAAAGCTAACAAATTACCCGTAATCCTCTGTAATATTACCTTTTACATTAATGTTTTGGTGGCATCTTATCAAAAGACTTCTGGAAGTCCAGATGTACATCTGTAGGATCCCCATTATCCAATTTGCTTGTTTCATCTTCAAAGAATTCTAGCAAATTAGTTGAACATTCATAATAGCATAACTGAGTTGTGTTAGTAGTTAGGCTTCACCTTAAGCCATGCTGAATCTTCCACTTCATGAACTCATCTTGCTATCATATTGATAGAGGCATTTCAGTCCACAGCCTTAAATTTCATGGCTCTTATATTTCATGACTTCTTGGTTTCTGGGGAGGAGGGGCTGATTAATGAAATTGTGTACAAACTACGGAGTAAAAGTACCACATGTGTGGGGGATTTATGACTTGCTTGTGAACTTTGGATCACTCCACCTCACTCCTAGCAGGTCAAGTGAGTAACAGATCAGTACTTGGTTTCATTTCTCAGTGCTGACTAGTACCATAAGTTGAGGGGAAATAATTGGCAATGCCAGAAATGAGATCCCTGATCATGTTTGGAAATGTATGTACCATAGTCCCATTGATATTCCTCAAAATTATGACATGAGGACCACAATACATTACTTACAATTATGTAGTGTCTTTATCATTAGTTAAAACTCCAAAGTGCTTCACAGAAACACTGTTAAATAAATAAAGGAAAAAGACCACAGATGCTGGAATTTGAAACGAAAACAAAATGTGTTGGGAAAACAAAACAACAATAGATCAGACAGCAACTGTGGAGAGAAACAGATTAACATTTACAATATGACTGTTTGTCAGGAATGTTTTTTTATTTGTATTAAGCAATAATTGATACTCTAGGCTACATAAGGAGGTAGTAGAACAAACAAATAAAAATACGGTCAGAAACACAAGTTTTCAGAAGCACCTTAAAGGAGGAATAAGAGGTAGACATGTGGAGTGATTGAGAGGAAGAATTGCAGAGCTCAGACCTAGCTAACTGTAGACATGACCATCAATTGTGCAATGCTGAAAACTGAGGATATTCAAGAGGCCAAAATTGGAATAGCACAGAGATTGTAGAAGATTACCATCAGGCTGGAAGATACTGAAAAAAGAACAAGGTTTTAAAAGGTAAGATTTACAGTCTATTGCATAATGTGCTCTTCTTGGAAATTCCACGATAATATCTAAAATACACCTGACAAGTTGTGTTGTTAATCAGCTCAGTTAGTAATTGCATGGTGTGATGAAACAGTAAATTATGCAGACTAAAAAGGAGCTATGTTTAAATTCTAATATCATTGGAGTTACCCAATCACAGTTGAGAACAGCTGATGCATAGCATCAATGTTCTCAGGTTAAAATATATATAAGCGACTTGGTTTTCTGATCAATATCTAGTGACTGCTTTGGGAAGTGCAGAGATGGTCAGGTGTTGGTTGATTCAAATTTCAGATATGAAAAATATTCATGTCGATTAACTCACTGAGTTACTTTCCAGTCTCAGTTAGAGAAAATCTAATTGACGCAACTAAACATTGTTGTTCCCATTGCAGCAGTATACATTGCCACAAAAGGGTACATAATTCACAGTCAAGATGAAGTTGGCTGTGTCATCAGAAGGTTTCAAAGATGTAATTTATTGTATGGATGAAAAGAAAACATATAAAATACAAGGGCCAGTGACAGTGTCCATGCTACTGAGACAAAAGGCCAAAATTGAAGTCCCACCCACTTCAGATGTGTATCATAATAATCTGCACACATTGATTAGAAAAAGTATATAATAAGAAAGTTGAAATTCTACCTGTACTGAGAGTATAAATGATGTAAAAGAAATTCCCACACCGAGCACAGTGGCCCCATCCCAGACATGGGCATAGTGGCCTGACGGCTATATGATTGTTGATACTTTCAAACAACCTCTTCAAACACACCTCTGTAGCAGGTGAGTCTTGAACCCAGGTCTTCTGCCCACACCGATTGTATATCAGCATGGATAGCATATTATTCAGTTCATAGGCTTGTTAACAAGTTTAAGTGAGTCTTAATTATTTATTAAAGTGTGGTTGGCAGGCTATTGATTTTAGCAGCTGGCCATTTAGAGTACAGCAGTGAGTTTGGGTCGGGGGAAGATGATGGCCTCGCTACTCAACTTACTTTACGCACTTCTTTGCAAAAACTTACCCAGGTGGGGGGTGGAGGGCACATGAATCTCAGCTTTAAAGCCCCAGCCCAAAATTATCTATAAGCAATGTGATAGATGAAAAGGTAGTATCTAATAGGAAGAGAGAAACAGTAGCTGGCCATTTGACCATTCAAACTGTTACATCATTCGAATAAATCATGGCTGGTCTGTTTCTTAATTCCATCTACCTGACATGGCTACAGATCCCTTAGGAGTTTCATCAGACGTAAAAAGAAACAGATACCCTGAAGTTATGTGAAAACTGCACTTTAATTTGCAGGTTCAGATAACAGTTATTAACTGCTTGTCCTTTGCACTTGTGGTTTCGGATGATATCTGAACCCCTCCAGTGATTACTTCCTTCAAATGCCTTCCAACTATCCATTATTTTAATTACAATTTGTTAGCCAAGAACACATTTAATAACTATTGCACTACGCTGACACTGGAATGACCACAGCGTGTGTTTAACAATACCAATTAGTTGCCAAGATGGATGGGTTTTGTGTCTTCCAGCAATGTGTATAATTTCTCAGGGAGTTTTCATAAAACTCGCTTCCACCTGCTTTGTTTTTATTGCCTCAGCTCAAAACTCTATTAGAAAGTCAAGTGGTAACATGACGGTAATATAATCTTCACAGATCAACAGAAGGAAATATGGAGACACATAATGAGAAGTAGTACAATGTGACTCATATCCTATGAGTGTCTAACCTGATTACTTACAAGTAGGGCTACAGCTTATGTTCTCCTGCTCTTCAGGAAAGAACTGCTATGTCTGCTTTCTGTAGTGACATTAAAAAAAATTTGCTAACAAAATGATGGTGAACCTAATGACATTTCTTCTATTAATCTATGAAATACACAGAAGCTTATGATGACAAGGGATACTTCTGCGAATTACAAATCAAAAACAACCTGTGGGACAATTGGAACATGGATAGTCTTATGAAAATAACTGCTAATTGAAATTAGAAAAAAAAACTGAAAAACAACTTCCGTAATGTTAATTTACCATTGAAATAACAATTGATGGTATTTCACATTCAACTCAAATTAAATTAATTACAGAAAGCTGGGTAACTAATAAATACCTCTTTAAGGGTTATTAATTCAATGCCTAATAAACAATCTGGTCAAGACAGGAAACAAGTTAAACTGTTGAATTTTATCTCTGTGCTGTAAATGGTGTTGATGAATTAAAATGTTAACATTCCTGAATCCTCTTTCATACTATTCATTTTTCTTAGTTGCTCTGTCAATACATTTATTCCTCATGCCTATTTTTATTTCTGTATTGGATTTAACTCAAATCAACCTTCCTTTGTGTCTTTCTCAGTCTTTAAAGCTCTGACGACATTTGATCCAACTGTTTAGTAAGATCTCACACAGCTATATTGTCCTTATAGCACCGTCATTAATTTCAACCCCAACCAGTTCAGATACAATGGACCAAGTTTTAACTACTGAATCAGGTGGCTTGAGACAGAAAATTTCCTCAGTTGACAGACCCACTTCAGTTTCAAGAAAACCATTGCACATTATTTTCACCCTGGGAGGTGAGATGGGGTAAAGCAGGACCCATCATTTCCAGAAACATATTGCAGGAGGAGCAGGGGTGGACTAGTACCAAAGTGTCTTGGCCTTAGACAGTCTGTCTTTGTTCTCTGGGTGCTTTGTCCTGACTATATTCAAATCAGCTAGGACCTCTGCCCCCATCTCTCAAACCCCTTCATCTCATGCTCACTCCCCACACCCTTCTATGACCTCAACTCTGGTCCCCTAGATCCCTCCACGCTGCTTCATTCCACCACTCCCCTACCATGCACTCTCTTAAACTCATGCCTGCTACTGCAACTGATGTCCTGACACACTTGCTATGCCATCTCATATTCCAATGCAATCTCCACAGTCGCTCATCCATTATCCATGGTGGGAAGAGCTTAAGAGACATAAAGAGATTCAAAAAAGGTTTAATAGAGATCGTATACACTTGATATAGAAGAAATAACTGATTTATAATATTTGTTCAAAAGTCTTACATCCCCTTGTGTTCTACAAGTTATAAAACAAATTTCTATTATATAATGACATTGACGATAGCTAATCATTTATTATTATCCAGTTTAAATTATCAATAAAAATATGAACTCAATCCCTCTGATGGCAGGAGCTTTTAAAGTTTTTATAGAGTTCAGGATTTCAACCATATTAATGGGCCCTTAACAATGTTCAACAATGAACTCCATTAAAAATGTATGAACAGATCTTACAGCTTAACTGTAAGCTACACATGTCAATCAAAGCAGTCCAGTAGACAGTGTTCTTTCTTAAACTTAAGCTGATAGTTTCTATCTTTCGTCAATTTTACAGGTCTGTAGATTTCAATAATTCCAATTCAGGGGTCATCACAGAGCTTATCATTTCTTTAAGAATGTTTGCGTCTACTCCATAAATTTATGACTCTCACACTGTGGGTTATAAGGCTCTTGGATATAATGGGACTGTTGGAGATCAGGATAGGACTTCTGCATCTTTGTCTTGCCCATATTTTAAGTTGTCCAGAGTTTACCTGACTCTGTAAATATCTGTACCAAGCCTTTTCAGTGAAAGTGTGACAGCATGTTTCAAAATCCAAAATTCAAGTTTTCTTTTCTCAGTGAACTCCTGAAAATGTAGAAGTACCATTCCAATTCAAAATTCACCTCTCCCTCTCACTCGCTCAATTCAGTATAAGCATGTGCAATATATATGCTCACCTCTGTGGCCACCCAATACCTGAACCCAACTTTCACTGAGCACAATCAGCTGTCCTTTCCAAACAAAGACAACCTGGTACTAGTCCACCCCTGCTCCTCCTGCACAGAAAACAGTTTGATATGCCTCATGCCAAAATTCTGTTCAACAAGATACCTCACTTGACCTGCCTTACCAAGTTTGCTTTAAGAACCTATAAGATCAGAGTGAGAGAAGGAAAGACTGACTTGGAGGTTTTCTTCATAATTATCAATAAATCTTTCTCCTGATAACCTATAAGATAGTTCCCTTCCTTTGTACCTTACAGAGCTTTCAAAAATCCTGACATTGTATGCGACAACTTTTAATTGGCCTCATCCCTCACTGGGATTGAGTAACAGCTTTGTGTCTTGATTAATGACCTACATTTACATTATACCTATGGTGACAAAGAATCATTACCTTTAAGCTACGCTTGAAATACTTACTGGTCATTTTGAAATACTCATCATTTTTGTTTACAATTTTAATGATAGTGTTTAATAATACTTTGTACCACAACTTTATTTATTCAAAAAATGTCTAATCTTGTTTGCTAGTGCATCTTGTTAAAGACTATCGGCTTTTCTTGTTAAATTACTAGATCATTTTCCACTAACATACTAGACCAACATGCCCTTTAGATCCTTAACAGGAAAGAAGATGGTGACAGCAAATCTACTAGCTAGCTCATGTGATGAAGCTGCTCCTTTAAAAAGGTTATGCAGTCCTTGTTTTATTTCAGAGAGGTCATAAATGACACAGGCTCTGAAAAATCTGGAAGTGAAGGGTTTTAGGGCCAATTTGATAATAGCTAACAGATACTGCCTCAGGCAGAAGACTTTCAAGTTTAAAATAAAAAAAAACACATGTACAAAGAAAGGAGAGTGGCCAGTTCTCTCAGCTCAGTTTATCTGGTGTTTTTTTTTGTAACAGTAGTGTGAAGAAAGGCTGCTGGACCCATAATAGCAGGTCCTGGCTGGTACTGTCTCTCCTTGACTTCTATCCTGTAAGAACCTGTTTGATTTTACCTTTTGTGCCAAGGGGTGCTCAAGGAGATTGTTGTAGTGTCTGCAACAGCATAATTAAGTTAGGACTGTCTGTTGGGTTTTCAGATAGGATAGGTTATTCAGCACTCTGTTTTCTGTTCTTTGTGTTTCATTCAGTAATCTTGTAAATAAGTTCTGTTTTGTGTAAAACAAAGTGGTTTGACCAGCTGATTTTCTTCTGGAAAACCCACTTTACATCTGCTTTAAATAACTTGCAACATTAGGGTCTGGGCTATCTTCTTGACATGTTTCGAGGGGTTTGGCCTGGTCCATAACAGTCATAAAACATGATGAGCAGCAGTGAGGATTCATCTTACAATAGTCTTTCAAAATGGATGTTGATCTGAGAACTTACAGAGGATATCCTCTCCTGTTGTGAGAAATAGCCGAGAGAGGCAATTTTCAGCTATTTTAATTATGTCTTTAATTTTTCTGTTTATTTGTTCATGCTATTTCTAACCAGAGTAAGGCATGCAAATAATTCAGAATGGAAATCGTTTTCCATTTAGAGTATAATATTTCTGCAGGGGAAGTGGGTAAAAAGGATAGTGTTCAGCATTACACTGCCCTATTTCTGTTCGAATCCAGTTCGCACCCATTTTAATCACTCATTGCAATTTGTTGGTTCAGATGACCACTAGAAACAGATGAACCCTCATCGTTTTTTTAATTTCGAAATAAGGATCCCAATATACCATATATTTTAACTGATGCCATGGCAGAAATTGCTCTAGTTTTCCCAGCAGCTGGAGCAAGATTAGCAGTTTTTAGGAGGAGAGAGAACACAGAGATCTTCATGAATAATTGGTAATCTTTTCTTCACGGAGCCAAGAGGAAGAAGAGAAATTCTCCTACAGGCCACACAAGAAAAGTAATAACCTTTGTGTAACTTGTGAGTAAATGATTGATTAATATATTAGCTGATCAAAGTTCATCATTGAGACCTAAGATGAATTCCATAGGATAGTCAGTTTTGTGAAATAAGCCAACATTGGGATGTGACAATGGGTTTAGATATTTCAAACTGTGCCTGCTATTACTATTTTAAATGAAAAAAGAATTCCAAATGATTAACATGTCATACTTTGATTAGAAAACTGAACAAAAAAAAGACATAGCAAAAAAACTTGAAAAGTGATGTAATTTCTGCTAAATGAATCAGGCACAATACCTTTCTTAATGTTATTTCTAGTGCACTTTACAAATTATACACTCACTTTCTTCAATAATACAAAGGAGGAGAATGGACTACTTTACCATAATATTTTGAAAAGAAAATTTGGTGCCTTCAAAATTATGGTGCAAACACAGCAGGCATCAAAACCTGAAGAGACATCACTGCCATATCAGATTATGCATTCATGCGAAGCAAAAGAAAATGTATCCATTTTCAAATATTCCTGGGCTTTTTTTGAAGGGATTAGACATTGTATAGCTTCCTCCTCCAATGATGAGAAAATATTTTCCTTCTCCCTCTGCCATATCTCTGAATGTTTTTTAAACATTACACACATTGTTTTCTCTTCTTTACATTGTGAACTTTCACAAAGTGTAAATTTTCACATGATAATAATATCCATTTTTTGGACAGTTGAATCATTATTTAATTGAATTGAACATCAGCTATGACAGGGAATATGCTTGAAACAAAAAGAAAAGTTGGTCTAAATATTGGGAGCATTTGTTTCCTTCTGGAGGTGTTGAGAGAGGTGGGGGGGCAGAGAGATAATTGGGGAAGCATCTGCAGTTAGGTGTTGGGTGAGAAGTTGTTTTGTGATTTTCTCAACTCATCAACAATGAAGGCCCTTAACTGGTCAATCAATGGCTATTTAAGAGGCTTAACTTATCACCACCTGATCACTTACCTCTGTGGGAAGTGAGAAACGTGGTTAGATTTTTTTGACTTGGAAACCATGGCAACTGTTTGGATTGACATGCAATTATGTATAAATATGTGCTCTCATCTGCCATGGTGATGGGATCAATATCAAGAGGTACACACACACAATAGGCAGACATTGTAAGCTTGAAGCTTCAATAAAGTCCTTGTGTTGAATACACTGCTGTGAAGTATATGCAAAACATCAAATATACTGAGTGGCCAGAAAGGCAACAACATACAGCTTTAGCAGAAGTTCTGTAGTTTATGGTGTGGACACACAATAGAAGAGCCTTTGCTGATCTCAGTCAAAATATAGTGCAACTGCTCAACAGAGCTTGCGAAGTGAACCTGAAGTTCAGTGAGAAAAAACAATTACAACTAAAGATGCCAAAGTCAATGGAGGTCTACAAACTCATGAGAGGCACAGATGGATAAAGTCTCTTCCCTGGAGAGTCCAGAACTAGACAGCGTAGGGTTAGAGTGAGAGGAGAAAGATATAAAAGAGACCCAAGGGGCAACTTTTTCACGCAGACGGTGGTACACGTATAGAATGAGCTGCCAGAGGAAGTGGTGGAGGCTGGTACAATTTCAATATTTAAAAGCCATCTGGATGGGTATATGAATAGGAAAGGTTTGGAAGGATATGGTCTGGGTACTGGCAGGTGGGACGAGATTGGGTTGGGATATCTGGTTGGCATGGACATGTTGGACCAAAGGGTCTGTTTCCATGCTGTACATCTCTATGACTCTAAGACTCTATGACCTTTGCCCAGATTCCAGCAAAAGATGAAATCTGCAGCAGTGACGCATCAAGTAACAGATGTAAAAGCAGGACCACAATTTGTTAGATCTGTCAACTATTCAGCATAATTCTCATCCAATTTGGAGTGTGAGTCATTACACCAACTCAGAGCCGAGAATGTGGGGTGGTGCTGGGGAAGGGAACAAAAAGCAGCATTCATTAAAATCAGGCAGTGGTGTTGAAATACTCCACATGAATGTTAAAGTCATCCTGCAGTGTGACACCAGCAAGACAGGACTTGGAGCAACACAATTGCAGCATGTTCAACCAGGTGACTTTGCATACAAGTTCTCATTCAAACAGAAGGACATGATGGCCAGACTGAGAAAGAGGCCTTGTGAAAATTTCCAACAATACCTACTTGGAAAAGGCAAAGTGAATGCAGCATTTGACAACAAACCTCTCCAAAGTATTTTCATCGGGCTGCTACTATTTACTTGAAAGCATCTGCCATGAATGTTACTCCAGTTACCGAGGTATCAACTGGAAACGATATACCAGGTGTGCGCTGCAGACATGCTTTTCAGAGCAGCTCTCCCAGAAAAGAAAATGGGAATGCTACAGAATAGGAAATCTCCCAGATTCAACATGAAGCAGCAGTTTGACATGCTTTGGAAGTCATCAATCCAGCAGAGACGCTGAGTGATATTGACATGCACTTTGATCAAATCAAGTGAACGTCCCAAAAATACGTGAATCTCCAGCTGGAGATTTTCAAGATGTAATAATAAAAGAATGACCAGAGACCATGAAGGACACACCTGTTGCAATAAGAGCATTTTGGTGATGAATTCACAGCACAAGATGGTGTATTGTACAGAGAAAATTGATTCCAAAGGAGAGGAGAGATGTTAAAGAACGTCAATGCAAGTCAGCAAGGAAATGAATCAAGTTTAGTGAGGGTGAGAGATGCACTGTTCATGACCAAAGAAATGAAGCACCACATCAGCAAGTGCAGTGCTTGTATTGAGTGCCAAGTTAAGCCACAGACAACGCACAACATCCCAGACAGACCATGAATGAAGTTGGGAGCAGATCTCTGAATACTCGTAATAATTGATTATCTTGTCACAATCAATTACTCTTTTGATTACTGGGCAGTGCATTTGACTTCAATGAGTACCATGGAGATTATCAAATGCCGAAAAGAGATGTTGGCTGTTATGACATTCCCGACATTGCCGCGAGTAATAATTATCCCAGTTCATGACTGAAGAATCAGCTGTCTCATGAAAGAATGGGAAATTCAACAACACACACCATTTCCTCACTAATCACAGCCAAATGATAAAGGCTGAGCCAAAACTAAAAATCATCAAAGACACCACAAAGAAATTGAACAAGTCTTCCATAAATGTACAGAAAGTAATCCTCACTTAGTGAAGACATGGAAAATAGTCCGATACAACAGCTAACATCATGTCGCACACAAACTATTCTTCTAATAGCAATAAAGCTACTGAACTGGAGGTAGTAACAGGCAGAAATTAAAAAGGTGAGGTGAAATGGGAGAATGCCAAATCTAACTTCAATAAGACTGCTAAATCATTCCCTGGATAAAAATAGAAAGTGCTGGAGAAACCCAATCAGTCCAGTAGCTTCCGTGGAGAGAGAAACAGAGATGATGTTAGAGCAAAAGGGCCTCAACTTGTCTCAATCTATGGGGTAATAAGAGACATGGGTATCAGTCAGTGAGGTATCCTCTGAAAATCAACTCTAGCACTTTCCTGTAATCTTTGACCCCTCTCTTAATGTGATCTTCATTCTCCATAAAGAGCATATTTACCTTTTGTCGCTGGATCTCCCGAAGAATATGTTCAGCTCATTCTTAGGGCTGTCACAAGTTGAATTTGCCAAATACCCTCTCTGACATTTGTGCCAAGAATTCTTGATATTTCGAATCTATTCAGCTTGAGGAAGAATGGGAACCTGCATATTAATGAGGTTGATAATGAATGTCAGTCCCTGTTAACAGGCCTCTTGCTACTCCCGAACAGGAATTTTGTCTCAGCGTCTGGGACTTGGTTGAAAATTATGATTTGTCAGTCTTGATGTTGAGAAAAGTCTCACTGAACATTTCACAAAAGTCTCGCTGAACATCCTTTGCCCTAATTCTCATCATTCAGGAGCTGGGAAGAATGTGCCCTCAATATGATAATTTAAAAAAAACGCATGATAAAAGGAATTTCACCATAATGTAAAATCCTTCATTTTTCTAATAGACTAGGTATTCACATGTCTTAAACATAACTCTCATAATCTAACTCCACATGCAGTCATGAGTCATAGCGACAACTCTCAATTTAATTGTGTATTTACAATCTAAAGGCATTACAAGTAAATGGTCTTACAGGCTTGGCCTGTATCCACTGGACAAAAGTGAGTACTGCAGATGCTGGAGATCAGAGTCAAAATTATAGTGAGGCTGGAAAAGCACAGCATGTCAGGCAGCATCCAAGGAGCAGGAAAATCGTTGTTTCGGTGAAGGGCTTTTGCCTGAAATATCAATTTTCCTGCTCCTCTGATGCTGCCTGACCTGCTGTGCTTTTCCAGCACCACTCCAATCTTGGCTCTGCATCCACTGGAGTCTAGAGGTATAAGAGGTGATCTTGCTGGTACATGTAACATCCTGAGGGGACTTGGCAGGGTGGATGCTGAAAGGTGTTTCCCCTGAGAGGGAAACTTGAACCAGAAGATACAGTTTAAAATGAGGGGTCCCCCATTTAAGATGGAAATGACGGTAACTTGTTTTTCTCTCAGTGTTGTTAGTCTTTAGATTTATCTTCCTCAGAAAAGAGTGAAGGCAAGATCCTTGAATATTTTTAAGGGAAAGATGAACAAAATCTTGACTACCAATGGAGCTAGAAGTTATCATTAGTGGCCAGGAATGTGGAGTTGAAGTCACAATCATATCAGTCATGATCTTATTGAATGGAAGAGCAGACTTAATGGGATGAATAGACTACTCATACTCCAAATTACGATATTCCCAAGTGCATAAATGAAGCTTGCAGATATTAAAAAGGAAGATATGAAAAATAAAGAATTAGAGATTATTTAAACAGAATTTGATAAGGCCCTGGGAATTTGCAGATGGGGAAAGTAAAAATAGCTGTGCATATGTCGAGGAATATTATCTCCTACGTGTATAACTATCAGGATGATGGACAGCATATAAATGGATAAAACGTTCAGAGATTTGATTCTTAGGCCCCACCTTTTTTATTTATAGCAAGAAGTGAATTCAAAGATGAAATGCTCCAGTTTTGGCTAAATTTAAATCCAATCAATTTCAATTCAGATTTTGTTTCACTCTGTGCATTCAACTGCCTTTTATAATTTGGCTGTGTTATAAAAATATTATAACAATAGATGCTTTTCTAAAGCTTCATCATCGTTTTCTCATTGGTTTTCTTTCATGGACAGAAATACAACAAGTTTTTGTGTTGTATGCTGGCCATGCAGGACTAAATTTATAGCATGTGCTTGAATAATTGCCAAACTATTTTTAGTTTCTTTCAGTCATTGGGTCTCAATTGTCGCAGTAATGTTTCTGTATGATACAATAGCTTGTTCATAACTATGCTGTTTATTTTCAAAAAATTCTTCACAACATCATGAGTTTGCGATGAAGTGTAAGTAAGTTTTAATTAAAGAAATTGTGAAACATAAGCTTCTAAAAGTTTGTCATAACTTAAAGGAAATAAAAGGAAAAGGAAAAAAAAGTAAAAATAAAACATTCTTGATATTAAACACAGTTCTAGATAATTGGAGACTATGCATGTGAAATGGGAAAATACTCATTAGGGAAAATACCTACATTCATCATTTGTGTTTTTTGTTGTAGCTTTACTAAAAGAACTGAAATATATCTGAAATGAGGATGTTGACAAAGTGCAGCACACCAGCTGAAATGGAGAAATGTTATCAGAAATAACAACATTTCCAGTAAGTGCAAGCTGTATGCAAAGACTTTTCCTAGTTTATGAATACTTCTGGCATTCATTAAAGTGTAGGATATTTGTTCTGATTCAAGTAGTTTTCATTTTTCCATCTACTGACAAAAGCAAACATAGATTTGGTATGACCAATTTGAGGTTAAAAGTCATTTTCCATTTCTCAATATTTCGAATTATGACCCCGAACACCCTTAAGACAGTTTGAATTTTCATGAACACCAATTGTTTCCAGGCATAATTGACAAAGATGACAAATACTGAAAGCATGGTGTGGCATGAGGAAATTTAGTTAAATCACAGTAATGTAACTGATCACATGATTGCCATTAGTAATTTTGATTGAGCCTGTGAAGACAGAGGTCATAGGTATGATTCCAGTCAGCTACATTTGAGAAGTTACAATGGATAAACATAAATAAGAGTGATAAAGAGCACAAGGAATTGAAATGTCTTTCTTAGTGATAAAGACAGAGCAAGTTCTGGGACTTCCACAGTTGAGATACTTCAAATCAACATCTTGATCAGGAGCGAGCAGTATTGACTTAAATCACAATATAAAGCATTTTAGACTGCCCGAAGGTCACGAAACAGTGAATGAATGCAATCTCTTTCACAGTGCTAACTCAATTCAGATACTTTTCCAGGTCCTGTCAAGTATTCTTTTGCTTCAGGAATTTATTAATTCAGAACTTTCACACAGACTTGTTAATCACAGAAGAAGTCCTTTCTGAGTGTTTCACTATGAATGTTTCAAACTCTATTAAGTTAAATAATTTACATCGGGTATTTAAATTATGTTATGCTCTACTTAGATCTTCTCTGTAACCCTTAACAGTTGCACTTTTTTGCAACAACAAATGTATATCACTGAACATTCTTGTGATGACATGGTCCTGTCTTCATTGGATTACTATGCCTTTCCATGTAATAGATCTATTCTTTTGTCATTAGGCAATTCAAATTATTCCTGTTTAAAAGTTACAATTTCTGCCCAGTTACAAAAGAAAATATTGAGTATAATACAACATTACTTAAAAAAAATTAGCAACCAAGACAAAACCATCAAAAAGTCTTCCTTCAAGCTTCCCACTACCACCTAATGAAGGAGCAGCGCTCCAAAAGCTAGTGCTTCCAAATAAACCTGTTGGACTGTAACCTGGTGTTGTGTGATTTTTAACTTTGGACACCCCATCCAACACTAGCATCTGAAAATCATTCCTTCAAGCTGTTATCAATCAACTTTGTGGGTGGCACGGTGGTTAGCACTGCCGCCTCACAGCGCCAGAGACCCGGGTTCAATTCCCGACTCAGGTGACTGACTGTGTGGAGTTTGCACGTTCTCCCCGTGTCTGCGTGGGATTCCTCCAGGTGTTCCGGTTTCCTCCCACAGTCCAAAGATGTGCGGGTCAGGTGAATTGGCCATGCTAAATTGCCCGTATTGTTAGGTAAAGGGGTAAATGTAGGGGTATGGGTGGGTTGCGCTTCGGCGGGTCGGTGTGGACTTGTTGGGCCGAAGGGCATGTTTCCACACTGTAAGTAATCTAATCTAAACTGTGTTGTTACAATGTCTTTTAATTCAGGTGAGGCTAAGAGCTTCCCATATCTGCAAGCTAAATTCTTTTTGTGACATAAGCTAATGGGGATAAAGTATCGCCTCTTTGAATAACGGTAATTCTTCACAAAGCCCCTATTTCTCATCCATAAATACATAAAATGCTGTTTCCTAGTTCAGAACTATGTTTTACCTATTAAGTTGAACTGAGTGCATCCTTCATTCTGTAATTTTGTCCAGAAACTGAGACTACCTGAGACAAAATATAAGTTTGCAATCATCAAAAATGCCTGACAGCCTGTAACTTGCATTTCGTTTCACTGCCGAGAGCAATTTGGCAACTTATTAGAAGCTCCTGCTGACAGTGAGGTGTTCATCAAATGCGTGAAATTATTTTGCCTTGAGCAAATTTAATAACTGCTTGATGCTTTTTTTTTCTCCCTACACCTTGATAGAGCTTGGCATTGTCATTAATTTATAAGTGTTTGAATGACTTATCACCAAAAATACAAACTTCTTAACCAGTTATTTGCTGATAATTTAGACATTCCATATAGTGCTGTTACTGATTGGACAGTGTTCAGAAACATTTACAACTACTTTGCTTCAGTTATGGAAGCAAAGGTTTTGACATGGAATAAGACCTGAAAAACATTCAGGCCTGGCTTTTCGTCCCAGAAAATGACCATCTTCAACAAGAGGGCATCTATCACCTTCCCTTGACATTCCAACAGCATTGTCACTACTGAAGACCATACTTCAATATCTCTGAGGCTACCCCTAACCAGAAATTCAGCTGGACTAATATACACAGAGTATGGCTAAAAGGGCAGATCAAAAACTGAGAATTCTGCAGCAATTAATGCACCTTCTATATCTCCAAAGCCTGCTCTCCATCTACAAGTCAGAAGTGTGGTGGAATACTTTCCACTTGCCTGGATGTGCACAACTCCAATAGGAGGTTCCATACACCCACCTCCTTAAGCATACACTCTTTCTACCATTTATGTACAATGCATCATTAAGAACAGGCACTGTGTGGCAACCCTCTTTAGAAACCTGCACGGTGGGCGGGATGGTGGCACAGTGGTTAGCACTGCTGCCTCACAGCGGTTAGCACTGCTGCCTCACAGCGCCAGAGACCCGGGTTCAATTCCTGCCTCAATTACTGTGTGGAGTTTGCACATCATCCTCGTGTCTGCGTGGGTTTCCTCCAGGTTCTCCGGTTTCTTCCCAAAGTCCAAAAATGTGCAGGTTAGGTGAATTGGCCATGCTAAATTGCCCGTGGTGTTAGGTGAAGGGGTAAATGTGGGGGAATGGGTCTGGGTGGGTTGCGCTTCGGTGGGTCAGTGTGAACTTGTTGGGCCGAAGGGCCTGTTTCCACACTGTAAGTAATCTAATATAATACCTAGAAGGACCAGGCCAGCAGACTTGTGGGAAAATCATACTTCCAAGTCACACTTTATCATGACATGGAACTGTTACTCTGTTGATTTTTGGTTCAAAATCCTGGAACTCCTTCCTAACAGCAGTCCAGGTGTACTTCTACTTCATGGACTGCAGAACTTCAAGAAAACAGATCATCTCCACTTTCTTAAGGATAATTTGGGATGTGCAATAGGTGCTGGGCTGGCCAGAGATGCCCACATCTCCCATGAATAAATTTTAAAACACAAATAGCTTTGTTTCTTATTTGATTGATTGTAGTCACATGTACCTAATAACGGTGAAAAGTTTTGTTTTGCCAACAGTATATGCAGATCATAACAAACAAGAGTATACAGATCACATGGTGTTTAGACAGAGTGAAGCATACAAGGTTATGGCTGTACAGAGGTGTACAAAAAACAAGATTAACATTAGATTTGAAGTTAGAAAGATCCATTCATCAGTCTAATAACAGCAAAGAGGAAGCTTTCTTGAACATGTTGGTGTATGAGTTCAAGCTTTTGTGTCTTCTGCCTGATGGAAGAGGTTGGAACAGAGTATAGAGTAATGCTGGGGTAGGAGGGGTCTTTGATGTTGGTTGCCTTTCCGCAGCAATGAGAATCGTAGATGGAATCCATTGGTGGGAGGTTGACTTCCATGATGGTCTGGACTGTGCACACAACTTCCTGTAGTTTCTTATGGTCCTGGGCAAAACAGTTGCCATACCAAGCTGTTATGCACCCAGATAAAATGCTTTCAATGGGGCATCTGTAGAGGTTGGTGAGGGTCCTTATGGACATGCCAAATTTTCTGAGCCTTCTGAGAAAGAAGAGGTGTTGCGCCTTCTTGACTGTCACATCTACGTGGGAATACCAGTACGGGTTGTCGGTTATCGCCACTTCTAGGAACTTGACGCTCTCAGCCCTCTCCACCTCAGCTCTGTTAATGTAGATGGGGGCTCGTCCTCCTCTTGTCTTCCTGAGGTCGAGGATCAGTTCTTTTGTTTTGCTGACATTAAGGGAGACAACATTGTTATCATTGCACCACAACACTGAGCCCTCTATGTCCTTCCTGTATTCTGACCCATCATTGTTTGATATCCTACTACAATGATGTCATCAGCAAATTTATAGATGGCATTTATACAAAATTTGGCACCACAGTTGTGGGGATACAGGGAGCACAATGGGGTCTGAGCACACATCCTTGCAGGGCACCAATGTTGAGGATTATCGTGTAGGAGGTGCTGTTGTCTATCTTCACTGATTGTGGTCTGTGGGCCAGGAAAGCGAGGATCTAGTTACAGAGGGTAGGACCAGAACCTTGGTCTCAGAGTTTTGAGATTAGGTTGGTGGAGCCTATAGTCGATAAGTAGGAACCTGACATGGGTATCCTCTTTTTCCAATGTTCCAGGGAATGAATATAGGGCTAGAGAAATGGCGTCCACTATGGACCTGTTTCGCTTGTAGGCAAATTGCAGGGGATAGCTGCCATTAATCATATATATACAACATAATATATAATAAATGATAATATCATGTTTGTAACTTGGTTTTATGCTTTACAGAATTATCACTCGCCCTGTTATTTATTCTGTTCAAAATTAAATCTGGTGATGTCAGAAGGATTGCAAGGATAATTTGAAAAGCAATTAATGGCATCTAATGCTAGTTTTTTTTTCTTTTCTGGAGCTGAACCAATCAGTGTTCAATTATGTGGATGTCAAAATTCTATGTTAGCATTAAAAGCCATGAGTATGGAAAGCCACTGTTGATCAAATGAATAGTTCACCCTGCATTGTGAAGAACAAAATTGAAAGTATGGAAATGTGTGTGAATTATGTGTAGAAACAACTTGGGGCTTGATCCTTTGCTTCCCAATGTGCTTAATAAACAAAAATTTATTCTGCGTCTGGTTCAGGGTTTTTCAATTAATTATCATGAATTGTTTAATCTACAAAAATTGAATGGAATTAGCAATTGCATTTAGACTATTGTTTACATTTGACAATATTATTTGTAAAGCCGATTGGGTATTTATTTTAGCTGGTCGTATTAATTATGGGTATGCGCAAGTGAGCACACAATTATTTTCCAGAGGATGTCAGCTTTACACAATCCCTGAGTGAGGTATCGAAGCTTATTATGCAGCTCCGAACATTCCTTTGATATAATTCTATATCAAGGGAGATACATTCAATGATTAAACCTTAAAAAAATGAGGGCAGAATGTCAATCAAGAGTGTTCTCAGGGAGCTTGTAATGGAGCACAGAAGATAACCAATATTTTAGGTTTGCTTTTGAATTTTTACCTGTCATCAGTCGATACATCACAACGCAGATGTTATACCCTCATTTTCTAATCAGTGGGATTTTGTTGTTTGCGGTGAGAACTGCCATCAGGTTAAGATACATTTCGCCTCCAAAACATTTTGTCAAAGTTTGACATATTCTTTGTTTCAATCATCAACTCTGACAAAGTCTTAGCGAGCCTCAGAATAATCAGTAAAAAAAAAAGTAGGCCTAAATCTTCTACATTCCTGTGTTCTGGACTCCTAAATTAGGGTTGCTTTTACAGAGCATCAGAGGCTGAGGGGTGACCTTATAGCGATTTATAAAATCATGAGGGTCATGAATAGGATAAATAGACAAAGTCTTTTCCCTGGGTGGGGGGGGGGGGGGTCCAGAACTAGAGGGCATAGGTTTAGGCTGAGAGGGGAAAGCTATAAAAGAGACCTGAGGGGCAACTTTTTCACACAGAGGGTGGTACATGTAAGGAATGAGGTGCCAGAGGAAGTGGTGGAGGCTAGTGCAATTGCAACATTTAAAAGGCATCTGGATGGGTATATTAATAGGAAGGGTTTGGAGGGACATGGGCTGGGTGCTGGCAGGTGGGACTAGATTGGGTTGGGATATCTGGTCGAGATGGATGTGTTGGACTGAAGGGTCTGTTTTCGTGCTGTACATCTCTATGACTCTATAACAATAAGTGTCACATTGCCTCCAAAGTTTTATCTGTGATACACTCGTAGAACTCTTGTTGTAACTGCACTGACTTCTATTTTCGTGAGACAATATGCAATAAAAGTATGTTGGAAATTTATAGAGGAAGCCAATTATGATGTTAATCCATATGGTAACTCTGCTATTTTCAAATTCAACAGAGTAAACACTATCATCTCTTAAATTTGAATTAACATAGGGAGGACACCACAGCCAGCATTATGGAAAGGGATCATCAATACTTTCTGTATTCATTTGCATAATGTCATTTAAAGTTGCTGATGTTTCCAGGAAGTGGTTTGACACATGCTTTATTCTGAGTTCAAAGATAATTATTCCTAGTATTAGCTGCACTTGTATTACCTCTCTTTGTGTACTGCAGGACAAGTGAAATGAGCAGAGACAAGATAGAGTAAGACAAAACATTACAGGAGGGGAAAGAAGGAGGTAAGGTCTGAGCAGGAGCCAATATTCACCAGAATGTCCAGAAAAATTTTCCTATCAAATATCAGAATGTCAATGAGGAACAGTGCTTCATACATAAATAAAACTGAAATTACTAGAAAAAAAACTCAGCAAATCTGGCAGCCTGTGCAGAGAAAGCAGAGTTAACATTTCAGGTCCAGTGACCTTTCGTCAGAACCTCTGAGTCACTCGACCCAAAACTTTAATTCTGCTTTCTCTCCATAAGTGCTGCTAGACATGCTGAATTTTCTTCAGTAATTTTTGTTTCTGTTTCTGATTTACAGTATCCACAGTTCTTTGTTTTTCTTTGTTCACTGCGTCATATATCTTGGCTTCATTAAGGAGGAACAGCTATGAGTTTCAAACTCAGAGTAGGACAAGACTGCATTGCCATTGACTGTAGAGATAAATTTGTTAATGAACTTTTATATGCTTGCCCTTTCAAGCTGTCATTGACAATATCTCTTAATTTTCTATCCATTGTCACATAAAGGAGGTAATTGAGACTTTATATTTAAATTAACCTTTCTGGCCCGTGAGGAAGGGATGGAGCAAACATACCATTTTGTACTGCATGTAGGCTTATGCATGGTTCTAGATGCCATTGTTTCACAGATGCTGCATATCAGGAGTTCTACTAAAGGTATTCAACTTCCTCAATATGCAGTTGATGTATGGCTATAATCATTGTATCTTGTAATTCAATTCTGACACCTGTTATGAAAACATCTTTCCACAGCAGCCCATTGAGCTATTTGATTTTGACTCACAAAGACAAGTCAGAGTGTAGCTACTTAGAAACGAGGGCAATTCGTTGGCAATACCATTCATAACTCTGGTGTGAAACCAATGCAGAAGATGGAAGTATGAAATGCTGCCACATGAATTGTGATAAAGCAGACAATTGGGATGCTTAAACTATATTCTGCTGAACAATCATTCTGCTCTAGTTTTGCAGTGCTTGGTAGATCATGTCAATAGATTTATGGTAATTTGCCATATGCTGCACAATATCAACATCATGAGGACAAAGCTCTTGCTACCAGCTATATGAAGAGTAACTGAAGGAAAAGAATAGGAAGAAACCAACATAAATTCTTTTCTGCTTGGACTGTCTATGATTGACTTATCAGAAGGCAATACTACTGAGGACAATCACAACTCCCATTAACCATTACACCCAGAACTACATACCGATCATTGCAATCTCTTGAAAAAATTGCAAAACTAAATATGCCAATAAGGCAATAGACAACAATGGCTGGGGTTACCATGAAGGATTCCTTTCTCAGCCTTTCCCTCATCTGTGACATGGTGACCTGTAGGTTAAAACACCATCTCTCTCATGACAGAGCAGCCCCATAACCTGGTGAGAATATGGCAACATTAACATTAATTCCAAACAGAATGTAATAATTGAACCACGTGATCGCAGACAAAAAAAAACAACTAATCACCCTTGTTCTTTCCCTTCATTCCAGTCTGCCTTGTGTACCTATACAATGTCAACACAGCAGCTGCAAAATGCCTGGTGAAAGATTGCTAACTTTGGGTGTTCAAGACAGCTGATAACATTGCAGGAGGAACTTGAGCAGCTCTTGGCCTCAACGGCACTGCTTTGGACGATATCTTCTTGGCAATGGTATCAGCAGTCTGAGCGAAGGCAACAGCAAAGTCACTGACAGAGTAACAGTCGTGGGAGGATGGCTGCTGCCATCCTGACAGGACAGCAGATTTATGCTCACAGGCTCATACCCACCTTCCTGATAGAGTGCTTCAGCAATCCTTGAAATTTCCGGAGGGATACACTATGATAATATCAGAGCTAATTGTTGCAAGTGGGTGACATAGTGTGTACCCTGAGTGGTTTTCAAAAATGCTATCGGCATATTGTACACTTGCATCACCCAGGATAAAGCAGAGAAATCCTTTCCACAGTTCTGACAAAAGGGACCATGTTTACAACAGACAAGGTTTTCACCATGCAACTAATTCCTCTTTTCAAAAAGAAAGTGGAGAAAAGGCTAAGATTTAACAAATTCATATTTCTCCCAATTCCACAGTGGACTTATACCAAGCTTGCAGCCAAATCACCTGCCATTGTTCTTCTTTGTAATTATTATGCTCTGTTAGAAATGGTTAACACATCATCTGAAAGACATATGGCAATTGGATTGCTACAGATAAAAGGGCAAAGTATATAATATGGAGAAAAAAAATCGATTTTTTTGTGCTGAGAAGTTCAAAATTGTAATGTTTGCATCTAACTATATTGTGCAGCAATTCTATTGTGGCCAGATAATGCAGGGTCTGACTGGCTTGGCCCAAAGCCAAAATGGGCAGCCTTTGAGCAGCCAGATCTGATAGAGCTTTCTGCACAGGTCAAGCACAGAGACAAAGGCAGGCAAGGACAAGCCCAGACTTGCCCTAGAAGTCTGGCTTGTTTATTGTAATACAGAGAGCAGACTCACTGGTGGCCCGGGTTCCTACTATGACCATGTATGGAGAGGGCAACATGTCCTCGATACATCTCATTTGATGCCATGGCATTGATCTTAATGATTGATTGGCTGGGGGCCAGAGATCATTCTGGAAGGATGCAACAGGGAAAGATAAAAAGGGTCACTTGGCAGCCATTCCCTGAGTGAAGACTCGACCTGGCTCAACAGTGGAGTTCTGACCACCGAGAGAGAGAGAGAGAGAGAGAGAGAAAGAGAAAAAGAAGATGAACGTATGTGAGGTCAACCTTTGCCAAGTTCATCAGAGCCAATGAGACAACCTGACCAAGTTAACTTCACCTGGTCATAGAGTTATAGAAATATACAGCACAGAAACAGACCCGTCAGTCCAACTCATTCATGCTGACCAGATATCCTACGTAAATCTAGTCCCATTTGCTAGCATTTGGCCTATATCCCCCAAAACCTTCCTATCATGTACCCATCCAGATGCCATTTGAATGTTGCAATTGTACCAGCCTCCGCCAATTCCTCTGGCAGCTCATTAAATACAAGTACCACTCTCTGCTTGAAACAGTTGTCCCTTAGATCCCTTTTATATCTTTCCTGTGTAATGTTAAGCCTATGCCCTCTAGTTTTAGACTGTCCCACCCTGGTGAAAAGACCTTTTCTATTTACCCTATCCTTGCCCCACATGACTTTATAAACCTCTCTAAGTCATCCCTCAGCCTCTGATGCTTCAGGGAAAATAGCCCCAGCCTATTCAATGTCTCCATATAGGTTAACCCCTCCAACCTCATAAAAATCTTTCTGAACTCTTTCAAGTTTCACAATATGCAGTATTCCAGAAGTGGGTAAACCAATGTCCTATACAGCCTCAACATGATCTCCCAACTTCTATACACACTGCACTAACCAATTAAGGTCCTAGTCTGGTAGCCAATAATTTGATGAAGCCTTTCCTGATGAAGGGCTCTGGTCCAAAACATCGAATTTCCTGTTCCTTGGATGCTGCCTGACCTGCTGTGCTTTAACCAGCAACATATTTTTCAGCCAATAATTTAGATAAGGATTGCAACAAAAGCTTAGTGTTTTGGTTGGTAGATTAATTAATTTAAGAATTGAGAGTTTTATCACTAAAGAGTAGGTTTTTAGATGATATTTGGCCAATGGCTCCTTTGTGCCTTTTGTGTATTTTTTGAATAAAATTGCATTTAAATATAAGTCATCTTTGATCCTTTTGTTCATCTCACAATTATAGCACCCAAACAAAACAAGATACATAGAAACTGGTGGAAGTGTTGAAAGCACAGACGGTACTACATTAACTTTTCAGTATTCTATATTTTTCCTCAGTATATGCATTGCAAAAAGAACTGACTAGATGGTTGGAGAAACCAACAGAAGAGTGAAATTCCTCAAAACAAAATTTTTTTTTTGGTTTTTATTTACAGTTCTGGAGAGACAACATTGATCATTCAGTGCAGCAATTTTATAGATCAGTTTGACAGTTTCAGGGGGGAAAAAGCAATTTTATGGTCCTGAATTCAAAGTAGTCTCGCAGACCAAGAAACTTTAGAATTCCAATCTTGTCTATCTGGTGTCCACCATGTACAACACTTTAGAAGTTATTCTGTTCTCCCAACAAATTATATACATTTTTTCTTCTGTATTCATAGATGACCCTGTTAATTCTGCGCAGTAGTTATAGAAATTTAAATTTTCCCAAAGGGTAATGATTGTTCTTCAAACATTAATCCCAAACATCCTTTATAGCCTATTAAAAGCCTATTGCAATTTTGAAAATAAATGTGTTTAAGTACAATTGTTATTGGGTGAAAATGACCTGGATACTATAATAATCAAATCATTACAGTTGTACAGAAGAAAGACAGCATCACCTGTACAGTGTTTTGTTGGTGTCACACAATACAACAGGCTGAATCTTATCTTTTTTCTGGCTAACTCCATGTTTTAGTGGGTTTTTTGGAGTGTTTCTTGCCAGCAAGGTTTCTCCCCTGTCTTATCAAACTGACCTCATTAATTACCTACTGTGTCTCCATGTTTGTCACTCACATCCAATTTTGGCTCAACCTTACCATGTTGCATTTCCACAACAACTCATCACTCAGCAGATACGCAACCAAAGACCTGCAGTATCATCCTTTGTCCGTTCTCTCACTCCATTAACCCTCATGTCCCCTGTGCTATTTCCTCAATCCTTCAGGACAGCTCAGTCACTTTCCTCCATTTGCATCAGTACTCACAGACATCCTACCCACTGTCATCTCACTCATTGCCCATACCATCCCCCCCACCCCCTTCTTTAATCATTACAGGAGAAAGTAATCCATAAAAGGATAATGATCGCCCACATGGCTGGCGGGTTTGGGATGTTAGTCCCTAGCATCTGTATACTCATTCCCTGCAATAAGAGAGTCCTCTTTTATAGGCTTTATAGTGAGTTGTGACTCTGAAACCCACAAACTAACTGCGTTCCACTCTCTAGACTGCAAAGGCACAGGCTTCTTGACAGAGCCCACTCCCCACACTCCCCTCCTTGCCCAACCAAACACCTGATCATGGCCAGAATGCTTGATTGCTGAGGGAGGCTGCCCTTGATTTACTTTGCTGGAACGTACCCCTCCCCACCCCCAACCGCCCCACCCCCGCCCCCGACAGACAAGTGTCTCCATGCAGTTCAGCGAGTATTATTTCTGCTATGAGTTGGATACATGGCTGTCTGCTTGCTACAGAAGTGGTGTGTATGCTGTTGGTTTATGGAGCAGGTGTGGGATTGACAGAGCACACTGCAGTCCAGCAAGATATACACCCCCTGGGTGATTACTGCTAAGCAGCAATGCAAGCTTCCAGGTTATGTGTTTGCACTGATTGGCACAGCAAGGAAGTCAAGACCGTGTGCATGCAAGTCGGTGCCAAGATAAGCAAACACTAAGAGAGCAGCCTTGGCCCACTTTCAGAGCTGTGCACAAAGTGCTGCAGCCTTTAAATTCCAGATGTTGGTGCCACCTGCAGTGCCAGTCTGTGCTTCGAGAGTGCACTGCCAGTTTTGGCTTTAGTTTCCTTGTGCAGCTTTCCTCATGTCTATCTTGTTTAGCAAGCTTGGTAGGATGGAAGTTTGAATGTTAATGAAGTGGGTTGTGGCAATAAGGCACTTAACAAACAATAATGACTGCTAATCACCACAGCCTTGTAGTAATCGCACCACATCACTTGTGAAAAGCACAAAAGTTGGAGCAAGATCATCTCATTGTTGAAACAGTTCTCACAGCAGTTGTCTCCCAATTCTGCCACACATCTTACTGTAGTCCATGTCACTCAGACCCCTATTAGATTCCATCTAATCTTAGATCAGATGGTGACATAGTGCAGGGGATTTTAATATAAAAAAAACAGAGAAAGAACAGGCCCTTTCGCCCACCATGTCAGTGCTGATCATTCTAAACTAATCTCATCTGCCTGACCATGGTTCATATCCCTCTATTACCTGCCTGTTAAAGTGTCAGACTTAAATGTCTCTCAAATGTTGTTATCATATCTGCTTCAACCACTCACCACCACAGCGTGTTTAGCACACTCCGTGTAAAATAAACTTGCCTCACAACACGATAAGTGAACTTTGATTATTACACCCAAACATGCTCACACAAGAATATGTGGCAAATAAGAACTCATAATTTATTTCATGTTTCCATAAGAAAGGAATATTTTATTAAATTCCAGTGGTTTAAATGGATTTTCATTGAAAATTATTGGTTCACATATTGTAAGAACATACAGCAGTTGGAGGATTTAAAATGAAAATGTATGCCAAACCAATTGTATTAATATGGTCCTTTATGCCTGAAAGGTGTCTATAGAATTATTGTGAATTTCCAATACTCTTGCATTGGTTTTCCAGATTTTTAATGTTTGTCATTTTTTTTCATGCCAGAATGATTTTAATTTACAGAAGCACCTGTTCTGCACAGGAAGAGCAGAGATACCTCCCTGCTCATTAAAATATTTATAATTCCAGCTTTAGAAACTCTTCTGAGCATACCTCAAGTTATTGTGAATTGCATTCACATTCCCAACATGAGACCGACAGTGTAAATTTGGAGTCATCGACAAATCCTTGGACAGGATCATTTAATACTGTTTTCCTTTGACATTGCATGGACAGAAACTTGTTTCAGTTTAATAGCCACTTCAGAAAAAACCTAGGCTACCAAGGGAGTGCTATGTTAGCACTGAGAATTCACTGCGGATGAGCACTGAGAGCCTGATGCTACTGAAGTGAAGAGGAGGAGGCCAGAGTGGAAGGCAATTTACAGGTTAAAGCATAATAGCTTAATTCAATTAAAAAAAACATGGTTTGATTGTGTATAATTGAAAATGTGGAATTGTTTTACTCAATACTCAATAGAAAAATACATGCCACAGTTAACGTACATACCTCAGCTGGAAGTTTTTAATGTTCTAATTTATCACGACAGTACATTTTGCAGCATTATTTTACAAATATGTGGAGTATGCTTTGATTTCAATTTGTACTTTTAAAGCAGATATATGGACAGATATAGTTTAGGAATGAACTTCCCATTTAAACTATGCAGCTGTTTCAGTCCAATATCGCATTACAACTGGGTCAGTTGAAGAGCATGCCTGATCTGTCAGTTCAAAAGGCAAAGGAGAGGTTAATGAAATGAAATTGACATGTCTGGACAATTTTATTTAACCTGACTACAATGGCATTAGGCTCAATCAGTTGAATTTTAGTTATCATTGCTTTGGGATTAAATGATAAATTAGCAAATTTGAAATGATTTTATTTACGGATATTTATGGCATTTGCACTGCTGCTCAACACACAAAGCCTGCTGCATCTACAAATACATAAATCTTAACCATACGTTTGGTATGAATTTTTCGAGAGACAACATGCTTGTTATTTACAATGGATCATATTTGATGGGCACAAACAGATGTTCAGGAACACATCCCTGGAGATATACTACAGCAATTACAAATACACAGCCTAATTATCTGCTCATCATTTTTAGTTAGGAAGTTCCCTGTGAGGTTGAGGATTATTTACTAATTTATCTGGAATATCTGCATGTTTGAACAACGTTTTCACCAATTTGTGCAAAAAAACATTGGAGCATAATTTCCTTTATGCAAAGAAAGGAACAAAGCGATATTCAAGTGGGAAATTTAGACAGGATATCAAAGAAAACATTGGGAAAGTCAACAGCAGTAGCACTTGGGACTAGGTCTCTCATTGAACATCTTTGGTAATTGAGCTTTTCTCTTGTAAAGAGGAATGATTGTTTTTTCAACTGAAGTGTAGCATTCATCAGATGTTAATGAGCGGAAATCTCAAAAGAAATGCAGCAAACTTTTTTTTATTTATTGCTAATTTTGCAATTACTGAGATACAATTAGTTCAGAAAGAAATTAGATTAAAAGAATTTGGTCTTATTAAAGCTTTGGAAACTCCAGCTACATTGATATGTCATGGATAATCTTTAGATAAGCTATTCACTTAGTTCAAACTGTATACTCTCCAGGAAAGACTGTTTCAATTCAGAAACAAACTGATTTGCAATTTGGGGATATGTAGCATTTTCTCTTCACAATGTGCACTTTCATTGCCAAAGGATATGTAGTGCTCAAGACTGTTATGGTGACAGCTGTATTTAAGTTGACTGTAATGTTTCATGCTTTAATTTCAAGCTTCCTGTGCAACTTAGGAACGTGTTTCAAAGCAAGCATGTGTAACAAATGTTGAAAGAAAGTGAATTCTGTGAATGCAGATTTTCAAAAGACATTTCATGAGGCGCGCTTGTCAATAAAATTTGGTTAAGTAATATTAAAGAGAATACAACAGCATGTAAATGCAAGAAAAGAGGAAATGTTTAAGGACTGATTTTGGACAAGTGTGATGATGGTATCCTATTTCCAGACACCAGTGTTAGGATCTTTGTTCTTTATATTATACAATAAAATGTTTTTGTCTTGGATTTGGGAGACGCATTATATTTGTGTTTTTTTTAAATTGATATTCTGCATGCTTTACTGTGAAAAAGACAGTAAGCAACTTCAGGGGATTGTGAATGCAAAACAAGACAATCTAAACACTGGAAATCTGTTGTCTGAAAGGCAAAATTTTCAAAATTCCAATACAGGGATTCAGAGAATATACAGTGCAAAAAAGGAAGGTACCCAAACGTGGTAAAGCAAAGTGAACATACAGAAGAAGTAATCAAACCACTGAATCAACAGAAGTCATGACATTGACAAGATAAGGAAACTAAAAAAGGGGGAAGAAAGGATTCAGAAAAATACACAAGAAGGACACATGGCTCAAGGCTGCTGCTGTGGATGAAGAACTAACACATGAAGGAGGGAACCAGGGTCTTGTGCAAACTAAAGCAATCTACAAACAAAACATGATGTACAGAAGGCACAGCAGTTACCTCCAGCTGAGCAAATAAAAGTGTAGGAGACAATTTTGATCGCATAGAGAATTCATCACCATTACTGCAAATTCACTTTTTATTTGTTTAGGGGATGTGACCATCACTGGCTGGACCAACATTGATTATCCACCCCTAATTGCCCAAAGGATAACTAAGGGTTCATTACATTGTTGTCAGTCTAGAGTCATGTGTGGGCCAGACCAAGAAAGGATGGAAGTTTTCCTTCCCTGAAGGATATTAGTGAAATAAACAGATTTTTACAACAATTGTCTGTGGTTATACGATCACTGAGACTCTGGATTATTAGTCCTGTGGCATTATTACTATGCCACCTCCTTTCTAGATCAGACAGAACTAGAATCTTATGGCTTGGGAGTAGATGCTATAATTATGGGGCTGAATCTCTCAGAAACTTTGAACTTCCTTCTTACCAGCTCCTTTCAAGTATCAGCTGGGAAGCTGTGTGGTGTATCCCGGTTGGTAGTCCACTAGTGTTTTGGCAAGTTTGCTGATGTTCTTTACAGGAAAGCATTTCAAATTATCCAATTCATTCAGAGACAGTAAGCCAAGCTGTTGGATTTACAGCTATGGTTAGAAGCACTAAGCTATAAGGGGCCATTTACTGCCCAGAGCTCCCTGGGTTCATTCAGTCAGATTCATGAACAAGAAGGGTTTTCACACACTCAGTATTCAACCGATTTTTGATCCCAGGCAACAATTCCTGCAGGAGTACAGATATTATGTCGGGAGCTGTTGCAACTATGACATTTTGCACAACTCCCAGGTTCCTGAAACATTTGCCATCCACCCCCACACATTATCACCAGGTCTGGCTTATAGGTGACAAGGTAAATGCCTAATGACCCCAGTAGGAAACCTTCAGACTGATGGTGAGTAGCCTTATAATGCACCACGTCAATCCACTGATGCCATCATTGAATCGACTACTGGTCTTTTGAAAATGCTTTCAATTACCTGGACAGCTCAGGAGCGGAACTCCAGTACTCAACTGACAGGATCCCCAGTATAATCACTGCTTGCTCTGCCCTCCATATATAAGGTGAGAAGTTAGATGAAGAAGAAAGTGGGCTCTGATGGAGTTGCTGAGTGACCTGAGCCTAAGAGAACAAGACAATGTTACAGTTGAGAACGAAGGGCTTTGTGTGAGCAGCATGGACATTCAGACGTTCCAGAAGTTATGTGACACTAAGACAGTACTGCGCTCAAAAGAACATATGTTTTATAACTGTGAAACATAACAATACTCTGTTTGTCATATATTTTACATTATATTGGTGCGATATACCAATAAACTCCTTTCCAGTTGCCTGGCTGGATTGTGTATATGAAGGACTCCAGTTTTATTTGAAGTACTTGAATGGTTGACTTAAAACTGAGCTATCAAGGGTCATTCATGTATGAAATAAGCATAAAATAACTGACTCATGAAGTACACCAAATAACTTGCATTGCCACTTTCCAAAGTTTAGGATTCTTCCAACTGATAGCTGTAAGTAAGAGAGTCTATATTCTCCACAACACTCTGCCTGATTGGCTATTGCAAGTTTGATAAATTGTGGATGCTGTTTGGATAACGCAAACTTCCTAATGAAGGGATGTGATGATTTTCTATAGCGATCTTCCACAGTATGAGGTTGCAGTGGAACGCGACTGTCACATTATGCCAGAACGCACTGCATAAATAAAAATGCTTCAAGTGCAGTGTTCTAAGTAAGGTTACAGCTGTGAACCCAATTCCAAAATTCTTTAATATTTCTTTTCCTTATACAATGGTGTGATGTACCATTGGCAACTGCAGCTAACCTTCTGGAATCCTGCTGGCTGCTGTGCACCCTTGCCTCAGATGATTTGGGGTTAGAGTTTTCTGTTGGGCTTGGGAGTAGAGGGCTCCAGCCCACACGGCTTCTCCTGTACAGATGCTGGGGAAACCTTCCTAACCTGAGCTGATAAAGTCAGTTGGGTCTCTGGTGGAGGGGAGGTGGTGCGGCACAGGACTTCTGGTGTATCCTGAGAGGGCAGTGCCACAGCTATCGCAGTACAGGATGTCTTAGTGACTCAAAATGACCTCTCATGGCTATCCATCCAAAACAGTACGTCTTTTCTCTTTCAAATAGCTGACAAGAAAACTTCTAGGGAGGTCGGATTCAAGAATTAGTAAGGAATGGGAATGCCTTTTGGTGGATTTCAATTATCTTAGTGGTGGGTGTGGGGTATTGGGCCACTTATGGTCCTGGGTTGCTGAGAGTGAAGGGCTCTCTGGGTGCCTTTTAAATATGGCATCTTGAAATTGAATATGACAGGTGCAGGTGGGCTGGGGAACCTCATTGAGTCATACAGCACAGAAACGCCTTCAATCCAACTAGTCCACGCCAATCAGGTTTCCCAAAATGAACGAGTGCCACTTGCCTGCATTTGATCCATATCCCTCTAAACCTTTACTATTCATCTCCCTATCCAAATGTCTTTTAAATATTGTAACTGTACCTGCATTTATCACTTTCTCTGGTCGTTTATTCTACATCTGAACCACCCTCCATGTGAAGACTTTGCCCCTCTGATCCTTTTTAAAACTTTCACTTCTCCCTTAAAGATATGCATCCTAGTTTTAAATTCCCCCACCCTTGCTATCCACTTTTTCTATGCCCCTCATGATTTTATAAATCTCTATAAGGTCACCCCTCAACATCCTACACTCCAGGGAAAAACATCCCAGCCTTTCCAGTCTACCTTTATATCTTAATCTCCCCATTCCTGGCAACATCCGGGTAAACCTTTTCTGAATCTCCTCCACTTTAATAATGTCCTTCCTATAACAGAGTGACCAGAACTGCATACAGTACTCCAGAAGAGGCCTCAACAACATCCTGTACAACTTCAGCATGAATGTCCCAACTCCTATAGTCAATGGTGTAAGCAATGAAGGCAAGCATGCTGAACACATTCTTAATCACCCGGTCTATTGTGATGCAACTTTCAAAGAACTAAGTACTTGAATCCTTCAGCCTCTCTCTTCAACAATGCTACTCATGACCTAACATTAACTGTATAAGTCCTGTCCTTGTTTGTTTTACCAAAATGCAAGACCTCGCATTTATCCAAATTAAATTCTGTTTTTGCCATTCTTCAACCCATTGGCCCAATTAATCAAAATCTCTTTGTAATCTCATATAACTTTCTTCATTGTCGATTATATCACCGATTCTGGTGTCATCCATTAATTTACGAGCAATGCGTCCTAAATTCTCATCCAAATTGTTTATATAAATGACAAACCTAGCACCAACTCCTGCAGAATACTGCTGATTACAAGCCTCCAATTCCAAAAATAACCCTGCATCACCATCCTCTGTCTCTTACCATCTAGCTTATTTTGTATCCAATTGACAAGTTGTCCCTAAATTCCATGTGACCTAACTTTACTAAGTAGTCTACTCATTGAACTTTGTCAAAGGCTTTACTAAAGTCCATATTGACAATGTGAAACATTTTGCCTCGTCAATGTTTTTGGTGACTTCCTTAACAATTTCCTTTATCCATCCTTGCCTCTACAATTGCATGTGAATTCTATCTCTCAGAATCCCCTCCAAATCCTACCCAGCACTGACGTCAGACTCAGAGGTCTACAGTTCCCAGGCTTCTGCTTATAATCTTGTTTAAATAAAGGCACATTAGCCACCCTCCAGTCCTTTGGCACCTCACCCATGTTTGTAGATGATACAAATATCTCTGCTAGGGGCCCTGCGATTTATTTCTTAACTTCCCACAACATCCTGGGATGCACTTGATCATGTCTTAGAGATTTAATCCACCTTTTTTAAAGACTTTTAGCACTTCCTCTTGTGTAATGTGGACTGTTTTCAAAACATGAATGTTTATTTCCCCAAGTTCCCTCCTCTCCATTCCTTTCTCCACAGTAAAAACTGATGAGAAATATTTGTTTAGCATTTCTCCCATCCCTTGTGGTACCACACAAAAACAACTTTGTTGATCTTTAAAGAAACTTATTCCCCTCTAGTTGCTCCTTTGTTTGCAGAATCTCTTTGGATTATGCTTAACCTTATCTGCCGGGTTATATCATACCCCATTTTGATCTCCTGATCTCCCTTTTAAGAATGTCCCGACACACATTATACTCTGCAAGAAATTCACTTAATCTTAGTTGTTTGCACCTGGTATATAATTCCTTCTTATTCTTGACCAGAAACTCAATATTTTTGCATGGTTTGTGAAGGTTTGTAGCTCAGGTTGAGGTTTAGGGTGTAGGTTTGCTCACTGATCTGTTGTTTTGATATCCAGATGTTTCATTACCTGGCTAGGTAACATCAACAGTGGTGACCTCCAAGTGAAGTGAAGCTGTTGTCTCCTGCTTTCTATTTATATCTTCCTCCTGGATGGGGTTCCTGGGGCTTGTGGTGATGTCATTTCCTGTTCATTTTCTGAGGGGTTCATAGATGGCATCTATATCTATGTGCTTGTTTATGGCGTTGTGGTTGGAGTGCCAGGTCTCTAGGAATTCTTTGGCATGTCTTTGCTTAGCCTGTCCCAGGATAGATGTGTTGTCCCAATCGAAATGGTGTTTTTTTTCATTCGTGTTTAGGGCTATGAGGGAGAGAGGGTCATGTCTTTTTGTGGCTAGCTGGTGTTCATGTATTCTGGTGGCTAACTTTCTTCCTGTTTGTCCTACGTAGTGTTTGTGGCAGTCCTTGCATGGAATTTTATAGATGACGTTGGTTTTGTCCATGGGTTGTATGGTACTTTTACATTTGTTAGTTTTGTTTGAGGGTTTGTATGCTACTAGGATTCCGAGGGGTCTCAGTAGTCTGGCTGTCATTTCCGAAACTTCTTTGATGTATGGTAAGGTGGTTAGGGTTTCTGGCTGTGTTTGGTCTGCTTGTCGTGGTTTGTTCTTGAGGAACCTGCGCACCATGGCACTCCAACCACAACTCCATAAACAACCACATACATCTAGATGCCATCTATCAACTCCTCAGGAAATGATCAGGAAATGACATCACCACAAACCCCAGGAACCCCATCCAGGAGAAAGATATAAATAGAAAGCAGGAGACAACAGCTTCGCTTCACTTGGAGGTCGCCACTGATGATGTTACCTAGCCAGGTAATGAAACATCTGGATATCTATTTCTGAGGGGTTGATAGATGGCATCTAGATCTATGTGCTTGTTTATGACGTTGTGGTTGGAGTGCCAGGTCTCTACGAATTCTCTGGCATGTCTTTGCTTAGCCTGTCCCAGGATAGATGTGTTGTCCCAATCAAAATGGTGGTTTTTTTCATCTGTGTGTAGGGCTATGAGGGAGAGGGAGTCGTGTCTTTTTGTGGCTAGCTGGTGTTCATGTATCCTGGTGGAAAGGTCTAGGAAGGGGAGGGAGGAGTCTGAGACAGTCCAGGTGACTTTAAGGTCGCACCCTTCGACTGACTGAACTGGTCCTCACCCTGAATAACTTCTCTTTTCAATCCTCCCACTTCGTCCAAACTAAAGGAGTTGCCATGGGCACCCGCATGGGCCCCAGCTATGCCTGCCTCTTTGTAGGATATGTGGAACAGTCCATCTTCCGCAACTACACTGGCACCACCCCACACCTTTTCCTCCGCTACATCGATGACTGTATCGGCGCTGCCTCGTGCTCCCACGAGGAAGTTGAACAGTTCATCAACTTTACTAACACCTTCCATCCCGACCTTAAATTCACCTGGACTGTCTTAGACTCCTCCCTCCCCTTCCTAGACCTTTCCATCTCTATCTCGGGCGACCGACTCAACACAGACATCTACTATAAACCGACTGACTCCCACAGCTACCTGGACTACACCTCCTCCCACCCTGCCCCCTGCAAAAACTCCATCCCATATTCCCAATTCCTTCGTCTCTGCCGCATCTGCTCCCAGGAGGACCAGTTCCAACACCGCACAGCCCAGATGGCCTCCTTCTTCAAGGATCGCAGATTCCCCCCAAACGTGATCGACGATGCCCTCCACCGCATCTCCTCCACTTCCCGCTCCTCCGCCCTTGAGCCCCGCTCCTCCAACCGCCACCAAGACAGAATCCCACTGGTTCTCACCTACCACCCCACCAACCTCCGCATACAACGTATCATCCGCCGTCATTTCCGCCACCTCCAAACGGACCCCACCACCAAGGATATATTTCCCTCCCCTCCCCTATCAGCGTTCCGCAAGGACCACTCCCTTCGTGACTCCCTTGTCAGATCCACACCCCCCACCAACCCAACCTCCACCCCCGGCACTTTCCCCTGCGACCGCAGGAAATGTAAAACTTGCGCCCACACCTCCACACTCACTTCCCTCCAAGGCCCCAAGGGATCCTTCCATATCCGCCACAAGTTCACCTGTACCTCCACACACATCATCTATTGCATCCGCTGCACCCGATGTGGCCTCCTCTATATTGGGGAGACAGGCCGCTTACTTGCGGAACGCTTCAGAGAACACCTCTGGGCCGCCCGGACTAACCAACCCAACCACCCCGTGGCTCAACACTTTAACTCTCCCTCCCACTCCACCGAGGACATGCAGGTCCTTGGACTCCTCCACCGGCAGAACATAACAACACGACGGCTGGAGGAGGAGCGCCTCATCTTCCGCCTGGGAACCCTCCAACCACAAGGTATGAATTCAGATTTCTCCAGTTTCCTCATTTCCCCTCCCCCCACCTTGTCTCAGTGAATTTGGAAGAAGGGATGGAGTCAGAGAAAAGTGAGTGGGGGAAAAATGTTCAGAAGTTCCTAAATATGCAAAGATTGTTGAAACTTTCAATCTAGAAAGGATTTATGCTAACACATTGGGTAAGGTGAATGATGAAATGAAATTGCCAGCAAAAATAGGTCAGAGCATGTTGTTACTGAGAGAAGACTAAGATATTCATGAGGTGCTGCATAGTGCTGCACATAATCTCAGGAAAACAACAATGGTCAGAAGAATGCTGAATATACTGAAGGTATCCATAATCACAGGGATGATTTTCTCAGCCACCTCGTGATGAGCTGCGATGACAAGTGGGGCTATTGGGGCTTGTGCGAAACACCCTTCAACTTCTCTGTCATCTCGGCTTAGTGCCAGAGAAGAGCAGGGCAATAGAACTACTTAAATGACAGGCTGGGCCTTCTGCCACTTCAGGTAACTGGTGAACCCCAGCAGTCTCCTTCTGGACACAGGACTGGTGACCTGCCTAGTTGACCACTCCATAACCGTGGCCCGTGCAGATGTCCTGGCAGTTTTAGCAACAGCTGCAGCAATCTACCTCATTGCCTTCACCCACTGTCCCCTAACACCTCACAAGAGGCATTTTTGACTGGCCCTACTGGCCCTACTGACCCCACTTACCCATAAGAATGGCAATCTGTCTCCATTGCATTCTCCTTTCTTTGATGTAGTTGCAGTGGTGCTGTTCAGGTTGCTGAACTGCAGGCTCTCCCATTGGTACTACTGTACTTAAAGGGATAGAAGCCTCAGTGGCAATCAACTCTTCCTATACAGCAGCAAAATGTGGCCAAATGTCCCACAATTGACTGAGGTAATGTTTCCTTCATTGCTTTAACAACACTTTAATATTAGCCATGGGATAGATCTGAAGTGTGAAAAATGGAATCTGCTGGGGTTAAATTCAGAGACAGAGACAGTTGCTGAAAGAAGAGGCAGTGAAAGCATGTTTTAATAGCTGTTCAAAAATGACAAGGGGAGAACTTGAGAGCTAGGAAGTTACTCAAGATAAAAGAGATGGTCATAAATCCCTTTGAGAGAAGGGTAGAACTTCTTTGAGGTCTGTATTCATAAAGAAGAAAGGGCAATAGATTAATTACGAAGTAAAACAGTATTTAACTGACTCTGGAAATCAAAACAGAATAGAAAATTCTGAAAACATTAGCAGGACAGGTTGTATCCTTTGTGATAGAAGCAGAGTTAGTACGAATAATCATTTCGGAGGCCAGATGTGAATGCAGGCCAAGAAACAGGAGGCACACTGCTCGGATATGGGGCTAATTTCCTTGTGTGATTGTGATTGTTTAGAGTCATTATATATTCTAGGGCAGGTAAAATGCCAGATTTTAGTCACAGGTGGGCAGAAGAGGGGGGATATTTCTGAGGGATCATCCAGTGAAGCCAAGTGGGTGGAACTCACAAATAAGAAGGGGATGATCACGTTGATGGGATTATACCATAGACCCCACCAATAGTCAGAGGGAAACTGAGGAGAAAATACATAGAGATCTTAGATATATGTACAAATAATAGGGTTGTAAGAATAGAGGATTTTAACTTGCCAAACATAGACTGGGACTACCGTAGTGTTAAAGGCCTAGAGGGTGAGGAATTTGTTAAATGTATTCAAGAAAATTTTCTTTACCAGTATGTAGGGATATTGACTAGAGAAGGAACAAAACTTGACCTTCTCTTGGGAAATGCGGCAGGGCAAATGACTGAAGCGTTTAGATTAGATTACTCACAGTGTAGAAACAGGCCCTTCGGCCCAACAAATTCACAGCGACCCACCGAAGTGCACCCACCCAGACCCATTCCCCTACATTTACCCCTTCACCTAACATTACAGCCAATTTAGCGTGACCAATTCACCTAACCTGCACATTTTTAGATTTTGGGAGGAAACCGGAGCAACTGGAGCAGACACGGGGAGAATGTACAAACTCCACACAGAGAGTCGCCTGAGGTGGGAATTTAACCCAGGTCTCTGGCACTGTGAGGCAGTAGTGCTAACCACTGTGCCACCGTGCCACCCATATGTTTTTCTGTGACCCAGCAAGAAAGCAGAAAAGGGTTAGTGGTAGTGGGGCACACTTTTGGAAAAATGATCATATTCTATTTGTCTTAAAATACGCAAGGTTTGTAAAGGTATGTAGCTTAGGTTGAGGTTAGGGTGTAGGTTTGCTCACTGAGCTGTAGGTTTGATATCCAGACATTTCATTTCCTGGCTAGGTAACACCATCAGTGGCGACCTCCAAGTGAAGCGAAGCTGTTGTCTCCTGCTTTCTGTTTATATCTTCCTCCTGGATGGGGTTCCTGGGGTTTGTGGTGATGTCATTTCCTGTTCATTTTCTGAGAGATTGATAGGTGGCATTTAGATCTATGTGCTTGTTTATGGCGTTGTGGTTGGAGTGCAAGGTCTCTAGGAATTCTTTGGCATGTCTTTGCTTAGCCTGCCCCAGGATAGAAAAGACCCAGTACAACCCATGGACAAAACCAATGTCATCTACAAAATTCCATGCAAGGACTGCATTTCTCCAGTTTCCTCATTTCCCCTCCCCCCAACTTGTCTCAGTCGGTTCCCTCAACTCAGCACCGCCCTCCTAACCTGCAATCTCCTTCCTGACCTCTCCGCCCCCACCCCACTCCGGCCTATCACCCTCACCTTGACCTCCTTCCACCTATCCCACCTCCATCGCCCCTCCCCCAAGTCCCTCCTCCCTACCTTTTATCTTAGCCTGCTTGGCTACTCTCTCTCATTCCTGATGAAGGGCTTATGCTCGAAACGTCGAATTCCCTATTCCTGAGATGCTGCCTGGCCTGCTGTGCTTTGACCAGCAACACATTTTCAGCTGTGATCTCCAGCATCTGCAGACCTCATCTTTTACTCCAAATTCACTGCTTACTGTATCATGATGCTCTTTGACCTTGCCTTCACTGCTCTCAAATGGACAGAGGAGCTGGTCACTACATAGAGCTCAGAATACTGGGGGAGGTTCTATTCCAGAGGATGGGGGGATGGGAGTGAGGCAGCATGTCAGATCACTATGGTATCAAATGGCAGTCAGAGAGAGTAGGTGGTGATTGGAAGTTGTGTAACCTGATAGGCTAGGGGCTGCAATGGTGGCTATGGGCAGTCCAATGAATTTGGCAGGGTGTGGGACAAATGCAGACAGATTGCAAGAAGTGGTTTTAGGGTCTGGCATAAATATTGATCCTCCTCCTGACCCACAAGCAGTGCCTTAAAGCATTTATCACAAGGACATTGACTCCTTCATCACTTTTCGTTTATTGTCTTTCATGATGTGAATGAAGAATAGAGTCGCTGGTAATTTGGAGCTGGCTACCCTCATTTAAATAAATAACAAGTCCCCCCTTTTTAACTAACTTGTGTCTTGATCTTCACATGTCTCTCTTAAAACATGGATGTGCCCACCCTGGTTTCCTTCTACTGACTTTTTTGAAAATTTAACCTTTCACATAACATTAACCCACACATTTTTGGAATTAAAATTTCAGATCTTGGATTCTGAGTTTCGAAGAACCCAGAAAAGAAACAACTTTCATATATACATCTTTTTTCTTGACCCATGGATACCACAAAACACTATTCAAGTATAATCATGTTGTAACATCAGGACTCAGTAATCCCTGTGTCATGCTTTTACATTATCAAAATTATCAACAATATGATAAATCATATTTCATAAATCACATCTTTCCATGGAAGAACATTTATAAATATCGTCTCTAACTGTGGAAACCTACTCACATGACTAGTCACAATATTACATCTTTAATACTTTAGAAAAATGTTAGTATATAGTTCCAAATATTCTGCTATTATGTCAGAGATTATTAGATTAGATTCCCTACAATGCGGAAACAGCCCAACAAGTCCACACCAACCCTCTGAAGGATAACCCAACCAGTCCCATTCCGCTCTGACTAATGCACCTAACACTAAGGGCAATTTAGCATAGCCAATTCACCTGCCCTGCATATCTTTGGACTGTGGGAGGAAACCGGGGCACCCAGAGGAAACCCACGCAGACACAGGGAGGATGTGCAAACTCCACACAGACAGTTGCGTGAAGCTGGAATCGAACCTGGGACCTTGATGCTGTGAGGCAGCAGTGCTAACCACTGAGCCGCCCACGGTGTTTAGAAAAAAATCAGAAGCATGATTTTAAAAGAACAATACATCAATTGATCCTACTGACATTGTGCACACACAAAGATGTCCTCAACTTACTCAGACTTTGAAGCAAAACAGACAACAAAAGGTAAAAATCAAGTTTCTCCCTGACCTTAGAGGTTATTGAAAATACAGTGAAACTGATTCATCATTACAATTTACATGTGTCAGCTTTAAGTGGTTCCGTTCCATAAATTAGTTTCTCACCTCAACAGGATGTTTCAATGCACACCCCAATGAAATGTTCCCTCTACAAGGACACACAGCATTATGGAAGATTTAGAAGGAAAAGTTTTGTTGTCAGTTCTGACAACAACTGATATACCAATAAAAAGACATACTTGAGTTTAATGTGTGGAAATTTCATACATTAAATAAGTGACCGCAATTTCATTTAAAAATGTGAAGCTATTTTGTGCTGAACTGCACTCAGCAATGTTGTCAAAGAACCTCAATCAATGATAATGCTTTTAATGTCAGTCAATTGGATTCAAAATGGATGCATTCCTGATGTATAGCTTCCAGTTGTTAGGAACATTATTGTCAAATAGCACATATGCATTTTCTTTTAGATATTGCCATCACTCCGTTTAATCATGCCCAAGAACAATTCAATATAAATGGTAATATTCATTTTTGATGGATTCTTTTCAGCTGACAGAGGGCAATCTGGATTCTAGGTACAATAAATTGTTGCACTACTCTTCTTCTTCCTTGGTTAGATTCTCTTCTCTACAACTACTCCATTTCAGTACACTTTTCAGAGGGGCAAGCTAGTTTTAATCAATGTGAGCTAGCCAGCTTTAGTCTGTACTTTAAACAGTGTGGGCTAACTTCAGTCAATACAGGCTAAATTTATTCTGTGCAGGCTTGTTTTAAACAGTGCAGGCTACTTTCAAATGGAGCTGGAACATAACAATTAGGGGCAGCACGGTGGCATAAGGGGCGGCACGGTGACACAGTGGTTAGCACTGCTGTCTCACAGTGCCTGAGACCTGGGTTCAATTCCCGACTCAGGCGACTGACTGTGTTAAATATGTTGCACGTTCTCCCATGTCTGCGGGGGTTTCCTCCGGGTGCTCCGGTTTCCTCCCACAGTCCAAAGGTGTGCGGGTCAAGTGAATTGGCCATGCTAAATTGCCCATAGTGTTAGGTAAGGGGTAAATGTAGGGTATGGGTGGGTTGCGCTTCGGCGGGTCGGTGTTGGGCCGAAGGGCCTGTTTCCACACTGTAAGTAATCTAATCTAATCTAATTTTAGGCCCTCTGCTGATGTATGCAGCCAATAAGCAGCATGATTAGCATTGATTGTACATAATAAACCACATAATTTGCAGGCAATGTAAAGTTATTCTGCTTCCTGTTTGTACTGAATAACCAAGGATTATCATGTGCCATAATCCCTGCATTTACATTTAGAAGTATCTAAGTTAGACACCTAGATATCTTCCATCATCCTCCTAGAGCAGCAAAGTGACTGATGCAGGGAGTCTGGACATGTGAAATTACTCTGAACCATTAAAGCCAAATGCTCATTTTTCCAATGGTATTCATAGCTGGTACTTCGTGTACAGCTCATATGAACACAATTATCCTTACCTTAATGGGTTCAGATGCTTGTATGGCCATCTGAGATGAGATAACAAATTGTTTAATACCCCAAGTCACTACGGATTCTTTTTCAGGATCAGGTTTACAACAGGCAAATCCTTTTTTGACGCAGTGTTTTCAGGATGTGAATTTTTAAACCTGCATGTAATTATTTTTCTTTAAGACATATTTAACATAATTCATCATCAAATCCTTATTATAAACAAAAATATCAAGTTCCCAAACTGTAACAATGTTCAATTCGCACATATGTTCATTAAGCATGTTGCAATTAACTTAGATGCAAACCGATGTATGTATTGGTTTTGCCATTGTTTATTCCTTCCTGACTTTAAATTTGTCCACTCAGAATCTAACAGGGTTGGGCATTTCCACTTCTCTCCTCATACAAATGAGATTGCAGAAACTGAAGAAAATCCATCTCTTCTTCACTGATTCCATCACTTCTTATCACCATATTCCCAAACTACTTCTGTACAAAAACATATAGACCTGTCTCGAGTTTATTTATAGGATTCATTCCAAAAGTTTTCCTTGGTCATTTGTTTTGTTATTCCATAAATTATTAATGATCTGGTAAACAGAATAGTTTTACCTATCTTACTGATATTAATCTCCATTTAAAACTTGACTTTCTTGAAGTAAATGGATGTTTTTCGAACTGCATCTTGCTTGCACATGTAGGCATTCTACTGTAATAATTAACCCAGGCAGCAGTGATACAAGTTACTAATGTCCAGCCGTTCTGATATTGTTAGCTGATTTGCCTTCTCCTGTCAAAATATGGTGAGCTATAAGTGCTAATCTCAATATATCCAGTTAAATTATCATTACCTGGACAGGGAATAGTGTGTCTGCCAGTAAGCAGGAAGGTCAGCTGAGTAGGAAATTAAGGATGAAGAATGAGATTGCTGAAGGATATCATGTTAGTGTAATAGAGCGAAATATAAACAGAGTCAATTAGTTCAAATGATCTCAACCAGACAGATAAGAAATGCAAGGCAAAATATGTAATGATCAGAAGAGACAAAATGCCTTCAGCTCCTGGGGCTGGAGTGAGTAACATAAGGGAAGCCAGAAAGACACTGGAGTCAAACATAATACTCTCATCTGCATCACTGAAGATCAAAGTTAGAGCCTGAAGGACAAAGTTTCCTTTTGGGATTGAAACTCTAGGAGTTTCATACAGACTGATCCTTATCATAGATATTACTTTGAGGATTATATAAATATGTGTGAACAAGGTCAATAATTATCATAATTTCATATCATTAATGCTGCCCGCACAAGCACAATCACTGAACTTCAAGAAATCATCCATTATGTGAAACGTTTCCAGACGTTTCAATTCAGAATGTGTTATGTATGCAAATATTGTAATAATAATGCACATTTTATTCCTGAGTTGTACATTACAGGTGTGCATAGAATTTGTTTAATACAAATGGCTACTGAAGTGCATTGGCATAACAGAGAGTAATGTCAGTTCTCAGGCAAAAACACTTGTATTAATTAGAAATTTGAATCTAGACATTGCTTCAGAATAATTCAACACAACTCAGATCCCACTTACATTATTAATCACCCAGTGTGGAAAAATGACAACCAAAACCTTAGTCAGCTTTGAAATTTCAGCGGACACACTAATGCAGATAATCCATGGTAGTCTGTGTTATATTTACAACTATCCATAGGATAGTACTCTGAATAAATTAAGCTGGTTGTAAAGCACAGACTACCATGAAAGAGGATCCTCTTGAAATAAAACATACCTTTTTGTTGTCTATTCTTAACTTCTTAACTACGCGAGATCCTTAGAGCAACTTTCTTCCCTCAACTTCAGTGTTGATTAACTCTTGAGATGTCCTTGCTGTATTAACAAGGTCATGAATAAAATCTATCAACTTTTGTAGTCCTAACTAAACCTTCAAAGCTGGGCAAGAATGACATTGTTCATGACTGTCAAGGTGTCCGTGGCTCTTCGTACACACAGAGAGACACCTTCAAACTATTCATTCTTGCCGGAAACAAGCAGGAGGAGAGCAAGAACAAAGAACAAAGAACCTTGCAGCACAGGAACAGGCCCCTCTGTCCTCCAAGCCTGTGCCGATCTAGATTCTCTATCTAAACCTGAGTGGAAGTGTTGCATATTTGCCCATGGAAGATATTGTCATTGATTCTGCACACATTACCTTGTGTACATCTCATATAATCTCATTGAGTTTTCCTAAACTGAAATGGATCCCATTCACCTTTGTGATCATTGGGTCATACATGTGAATGTCTGCTATCTTGGAATTTGTCCTGATTCCTTTAATCCTCTGCAGTATTTGAATCACCATGACAGGTCAAAAAGCTGGCAACTGGCTGAGAAGTGTTATCCACTCATGACATGATGGTCTCTTACTCTGGTCTGCTGCCCGCATCTGCATGTACACCAGACTTGTGATGGACTGAGACATGTTGCACAGTCAGATAGCAGAGCATCAGGAAGAAGAAGAAAGGCTACAAACTTGACGGCATCCTCCTTCCCAGCTTCTACATGATGAAACATCGAATAAATAACACTAGTCACATCACCTCCCTTTGAATGTATGTCAAACTCCTTATCATTCCCCTCTTGGTGACTGCATTACCCTCCTTCTGACAAGTTAAAAACTGCCTGAAACTGCACAGACCCATAAAAATTAATAAACTAAAGCATTCCAAACCACAACCAAGAATACATCCTTGCATTCTATCCTTGCCCTTTTACATATCTTAGCCTATCCTGGTCTCCTGCAAGGTACTTCCTTAACAGCTGCATTATGGCAGATTGAAGATTGCTGACCTACAACTGATAGAGAAAGCAGATGACCTTTGAGAATGACCTTGAGTAACCTTTTACCTGGAAGGAGCAACTTCACTTTGCACCAGTCTGAGCAGTTTGGTTGGCAGGCAACATTACAGATAGTGGAGAGCTTTTGTGAAACAGTAGTAGTGCCCCTGCCTCTGAGCCAGGAGGCCAAGGTTCAAGTCTCACCTGCACCAGAAGTATGTAATGACATCTCTGAACAGGTCCATTAGAAACTTTTTCCCAGGGATGCCAGTTGTGTGGGAAAGGTAGAAATGTAAATAACTGTCAGCCTGAGAGAGAGCACGGAGGCAACACATTTCCTCCAGGGTTTCACTCCAACAATCCTCACAATTCATATGTAGAGCATTACACCCCCACACAGTAATGTCTAGAGCTAGGCTGGCCCAACTTTGATCTTCCACTTTCACACATAGATTCTTGATGATATACCTACATTGGTTGATTCACATATGATATCTCCAAACCAGATCAGTAAGGGTTAATTGGACATGACAATTGAAGGAAAATACACAAAAAAACAGTCTTAGTGGACAAAAGCAGTTGGTAATGACCTTGTCCTGACTTAGAAACTGAGTCCTTTGCATGATTCCTGGATTTCACCTGGGAAAGTACTCAGAATAGTAATACAGCATGTAATGTCAGGTTTAGAATAACATTAATACTGGGGCACTCTCACCATCAGACTGGGGTTCACAAACCAATGCCAAGGAAACTGGGTTAGAGTTACGAGTGCCATCCATCACCTAGGAGTCCCTGACAGGCAGAAGGCAATGAGACTTGCTTGTTGAATCAGTGTAAAGTAGTTTGAGGTCATAGTTGGCTCATTAGTTTGTATGTATTTAAATTAGATTAAGCTAATAAATTTGTTTTGAATCAACATCCACGTGTATTCTTGTTTTCATTTTGATCACATCTTAAAGAACCCAATTGGCATTTTCATTACAGTGCTGTAGTCAGGTCTTTTGAGGTAATGATGCAGGTGCTTATTGCTACTGCATTGGAAAGACTGAACTCCAAACTTTGCAGGAAGCCTCTGTGCCAAGTTAGTCTCTGTCATAACAAAGAAAGATCAATGGAGTTGTTGATAGAGTAGAAGGTTTGTCAAAGGAAATATTGGGATATAGATAAGCTGTAGATATGAGCAGCGAAATGGCAGATGGGTAAGTGTGAGGTGCTGCACTTTGGGAGATCACTTATTAAGGAAAAGTATACAGCTAATGGCAGGACCTTGAACAGCATTGGTGTACAGAGGGATCTTGGGGTTCAAATCCATGGGTCCCTGAGAGTGGCTACACGAGTAGATTGAATGGTAAAGAAGGCATATGGCATATTTGCCTTTATTAGTCAAGAAATTGAGTATAAGAATCATAGAATCCCTACAATGTGGAAACAGGCCATTTGGCCAACAAGTTCACATTGACCCTCCAAAGATTAACCCACCCAGACCCATTCCCCTAAACTACACACTATGGGGCAACTTAGCAAGGACAATTCATCTAACTTGCACATTTTTGGACTGTCTGAGGAAACCCATGCAGACACAAGGAGAATGTGCAAACTCCACACAGACAGTCATCTGAGGCTGAAATTGAACCCAGGTCCCTAGCACTGTGAGGCAGCAGTGCTAACCACTGAGCCACCATGCTGCAATATGATGTCATATTGCAGCTTGATAAGACTTTGGTTTGGACGTATTTAGAGTATTGTGTTCAATTCTGGTCAGCACATCACAGAAAGAATGTGAAGGCTTTGGAATGGTTGCAGAAGAGGTTTGCCAGGATGCTACCTGGATTATTGGTATGAGTGATAAGGCAAGGCTAGAAAAATTCAGGTTGTTTTCTCTGGAGAGGCAGAGGCTGAGGGAGACTTGATAGGAGTCTATAAAGTTATGAGATGCATAGATAAGGTTGACAGTCAAAATATTTTTCTCGGAGTTGAAATTCTAATACTAGGGAGCAAGCATTTAAGGTGAGGGGGGAGAAGTTCAAAGGAGATGTGAGAGGCAAATGTTTTCATGCAGAGAGTTTTAGGAGTCTGGAACATGCTGCCAGGGTAATGGTAGAAGCAGAAATGATAGGGGTGTTTAAGGAATTTTTAGATAAGCACATGAATATGCAAAGAATGGAGAGATACGGACCAAGGGCAGGCAGAAGGGTTTGGTTTAATTTGACATCATGTTTAGTACAACATCATGGGATGAAGGGCCCATTCCTGTGCTGTTCTGTTCCATGTTCTATGTTAAACCTTGTTGAGATCATGCAAAGACTTTTTGGTAGTTTTTTTCAGTCATAAATATCCATGAGTCTTCTTCCACAGTCCAGCCCTGACTCATGTTCTGAGACCTGTACAACATAATTAGTGTGTAATTTTACATTCAGTATAGCTGGAACATTGTGCCAGCCTTTTACGTGGTTCTTGTGCATATATATGCCAGCGTCTCATGATGTGTAGATCCCTCATCCATCCTACTTCAAAACTCTGTACAGTGACCGTCTATGCTACCTCTGATTACAAGTTTGAGTGAGTTTTTTTTAAAATCATATGCGACTTCCTCCGTTAACTGAATTCTTGGGTTCTGAAATTAACATTTTACCCAAGGGTCAAGGATTAGGTTGCGGTACCTGGCTTTTCAATAAGACGAGACTGTGTGATTAGGGAGAAGCGTCATACAACAGGAAGATCAAGTTTATTGATAGACTCGTTATCAATCACTTCAATCATGAGTGACCATAACTTTACTGATGTCCTTCCCATGATAATCAGAACTGTTTCCTCCAAGGGGTTCAAAAAACATAGGTGTGCTTATCCTTTATGAGTTTGGTGCTATTGTCTGCTGTATACATCAGGTTTACTGCAAGTAAGAGAAATCTGTGCCAGTGAGTGCTTAACAGTTTTGTTTCAGAGGAGGCATTGTCATAATTGAACAGCGTCCAGTGAACTTGAACTGAGTTGTGGATGATAGACTTACAATAGTGTTAAACGAGTGAGCTTCAGCTTGAGCTAAAGCATATGCACACTTGAATCGTGTTTGATACAATTTGTTAGCAGGTCTGTGATGCAGGTTTTGTGAATTGAACAGTGGACAAATCTGGTGACACAGTTCATGGCATGTGTCATTTGAAGATTCATTTACCTTGACAATCTGTGGGAAATCATTACACATTTTTCTCTGCTACATTGAAGTATTCTTGAGCAACATTCCTGGCAATGATCTCTACCATGATGTGTTAGGATTAGATTAGATTAGATTACTTACAGTGTGGAAACAGGCCCTTCGGCCCAACAAGTCCACACCAACCCGCCGAAGCGCAACCCAGCCATACCCCTACATTTACCCCTTACCTAACACTACGGGCAATTCAGCATAGCCAATTCACCTGACCCGCACATCTTTGGACTGTGGGAGGAAACCGGAGCACCCGGAGGCAACCCACGCAGACACGGGGAGAACGTGCAAACTCCACACAGTCAGTTGTCTGAGTCGGGAATTGAACCCGGGTCTCAGGCGCTGTGAGACAGCAGTGCTAACCACTGTGCCACCGTGCCGCCCACTTCAGGACGATCTGAAGTTTTCTCCTACCTCCTATCCCTTCCACTAAAACTCCCAGTACCTAATTAGGATACCTGCAGTACACTCCCTGGTATGTTTAACCATTCTTCAGTCTTTCACAAGTCAGATTCTGTTCACAACTCATTCCTATCATTCTTGCAGGGACAATGCATCTTCTTTTTAACAATGCCATGCTGCCTTTTCAAGACTTGCCATTAGTACTTGCGATATTGGGTCCCAACCTGATGCTCGCAGCCAATGAACAGTGTAATTAACACAGGCAGTGTTCAACAATCGGGTAAAAAAGCAGGCAGCACAACTCCTACGTCTGATTTTGAGTTGTGCCTAATTTAACCCTCTGTAACTGCAAAGGCCAATTTGTGATCAAATGATGAATTGTAAATGAGTTTGTTAATAAAAATAAATGCAACATCAATTAATTGAGTTGTTAGGTATTCCTGAAGCATTACCTTCTATGAGAATACAGATAGGATATAAATACTAAAATAATCTTTCTGCTTTGACAGTACAGAGAACATTTCCATTATTGTTTCCACTCACAGGCGCTCCTACAGCACATGTTGAGTTTGTAAGACAATACACTGATAGCATGTTAAAACTCACCAAGATGAACTCAAACAGAGCTCATACTAAGATACAATAATCAGCAGATTACATTACATGGAGAAAATGGTGAACACATCATTTCAATTTGAATTCAGCATGAAATTTGTTTCTGTCATTTTTGGTACTAAAATATTGATGAAAGAAGATTAAATTTCAGGACCAGCATTTTATTTTGTATTGGATGCATTTGGAGATAGGATGCAGAAAGGAAATCATTGTTTTGTGTGATTTTCCAATCAATCAAGAAAACAGGCAAAATTATGCTGTTCCTCTAATACACATAATAAATTTCACATCAAGGATATTCATGAATATTTATTATTAGAGGATCCTGTGTAACAGTTCCTAGTGTGGAATATTTACTCCTTTCACAAAAGAGTCAGCAGTTGCCCAGAATTTAATATTGGTTTTAAAAGCTGCACCTGCTGGTCATGCCAGAATAAATCAAATTAGATTTTGTTTTAAAATGTAGCACCAACACAGCGTGCTGAAAATAAAACTTGTCTTCTTAAATAATTCCATGATTGCAAGGTCTGATAAAACCACCACAGTAGTCTTGATATAGCAATTTGTGGTGTGCAGGAACTTACATGAAGGATATATTTATGACTCCACAGCATCCATTTTAAAAATGTATACCACGAGCTACATATTCGGTTTGCATGTCATTATTATTTGTGCTGGTTCTATATCCAACTGACTTTGAACTGTGACCATGAGCTCATTGACGATACCACCCACATGGCTGAATGTTTTCAATTTATACACAAACTAAGTCCTGCAATGATTTCACGAACTTTACAGAAAATGTTCTTCATTAATTTCAGAGTCTTCCTAAACCTAATTATATGCCTTTGGTTTGAAAATAAGTATTACAGACTATTGCAAAATCTTGCAGTTCAAAAACAAATTCAAATGCCATTGCTTCTCTTCTCATCCATTTGCCACCTTTAACATATCCCTACATTCCTTTCCCAATAATATGTTTATTTTGCTTCCCATTAAGCGCATCTACACTAGTCATCTAACTACTTGTAGTCACCAGTTTGACAGTCAAACAAGCCTGGACACTGCAAACAGTCGAAATATCCATCAACTGCTTGCTGACTGAAGGCCCAACAGGAAAGAGAAAATGGCAATGTGAAGTTCACATTCTTGAATTGAGTTTAGAGTGCTAAAGTAAAAAAAAACTAGGATTTTCAGCAATTATGCTTCTAGCAATTACTCAAATGACAGACTTCTGTACAAGGATATTAGTATACCAATGGCACAACAATGAAAATCAGTACAGCATTAGATAGTTTCATTATGAGAAGACAAATGCATGACAGTAAATTCAGTGACATGCCAATGACTGAAAGTACAGTTCAAAGAAAAACCTCCTCTAACGAAGTGTTAGAAATGTGGATAAACAGAATGCAACATCCAAACCAGGACAAGCTGTTCAAATTATCAACTTTAGCAAGCAATATCTACAAATTAAAATTAAAGGACAAGAATTTAGTTTACAATCAGACAGGAGGCCTGTGACCAGTGGTGTGCCACAAGGATTGGTGCTGAACTCACTTCTTTTTGTCATTTATATAAATGATTTGGATGTAAACATAGTAGGTATGGTTGGTAAGTTTGCAGATGATACTAAAATTGGAGGTGTAGTGGACAGTGAAGAAGGTTACCTCAGAGTACAATGGGATCTTGATCAGATGGGCCAATTGCCTGCGGAGTGGCAGATGGAGTTTAATTTAGATAAATGTGAGGTGCTGCATTTTGGAAAGGCAATCAGAGCAGGACATGTTTACTTAATGGTAAAGCCTGGGGAGTGCTGCTGAACAAAGAGACCTTGGAGTACAGGTCCATAGTTGCTTGAAAGTAGAGTCGTAAGTAGATAGGTTAGTGAAGAAGTCTTTTGGTACGCTTGACTTCATTCATCTGTGCATCGAGTTGGGAGGTCATGTTGTGGCTGTACAAGACATTAGTTAGGCCACTTTGCAATATTGCGTGCAATTCTAGACTCCCTCTTATAGGAAGAATGTTGTGAAACTTGAAAGGATTCAGAAAAGATTTACAAAGACGTTGAGAGGGTTGAATAGCTAAGGCTGTTTTCCCTGGAGCATCAGAGGCTGAGGGGTGACCTTATAGAGATTTATAAAATCATGAGGGGCATGGGTAGGATAAATAGACAAAGTCTTTTCCCTCAGGTAGGGGAGTCCAGAATTAGAGGGCATAGATTTAGGGTGAGAGGGAAGATATATAAAAGGTCCTGAGGGGCAACTTTTTCATGCAGAGGATGATGCATGTATGGAATGAGCTGCCAGAGGAAGTGGTGGAGGCTGGTACATGCAACATTTAAAAGGCATTTGGATGGGCATATGAATAGGAATGGTTTCGAAGGATATGGCCAAATGCTGGCAAATGGCACTAGATTTATATCGGATGTCTGGTTGGCATGGAGGGGTTGAAACAAAGGGTCTGTTTCCATGCTGTACACCTCTATTACTCTGACTCAAAGCAAATGTAAAGCTGAAAGCATGTTTTTTTTTCAATTTGTTTCCTTGATTAGCGATGCTTAGTTATAATGCATAGTGGGGCTTACTGAGACAGCTCTAATTAGGAAAACGTTCAACTTGGATTCCAATATAAAAATATTTTATTTTATCCAGTATGATGGAAGTCACATAATCCATGTCAAATAACCCATGTTTAGCACTGCATAATAAGTAGTGGTAGTTGCAATCTCATAGCCTGACTCACAATCATACTTCTAGGAGAAAGTGAGGACTGCAGATGCTGGAGATCAGAGCTGAAAATGTGTTGCTGGAAAAACGCACCAGGTCAGGCAGCATCCAAGGAGCAGGAGAATCGACATTTCGGGCATGACCCCTTCTTCAGGAATGAGGAAAGTGTGCCAAGCAGGCTAAGATAAAAGGTAGGGAGGAAGGACTTGGGGGAGGGGCGTTGGAAATGCGATAGGTGGAAGGAGGTTAAGGTGAGGGTGATTGGCTGGAGTGGGAGTAGGGGTGGGGGCGGAGAGGTCAGGAAGAAGATTGCAGGTTAGGAAGGTGGTGCTGAGTTTGAGGGTTGGGACTGAGACAAGGTGGGGGGGAGGCGAAATGAGGAAACTGGAGAAATCTGAGTTCATCCATTGTGGTTGGAGGGTTCCTAGGCGGAAGATGAGGCGCTCTTCCTCCAACCGTCGAGTTGCTATGGTGTGGCGATGGACGAGTCTAAGGACATGCATGTCCTTGGTGGAGTGGGAGAGGGAGTTAAAGTGTTGAGCCACGGGGTGGTTGGGTTGGTTGGTCCGGGTGTCCCAGAAATGTTCTCTGAAGCGTTCCGCAAGTAGGCGGCCTGTCTCCCCAATATAGAGGAGGCCGCATCGGGTGCAACAGATGCAGTAAATGATGTGTGTGTAAGTGCAGGTGAATTTGTGGCAGATATGGAAGGATCCCTTGGGGCCTTGGAGGGAAGTAAGGGAGGAGGTGTGGGCGCAAGTTTTGCATTTCTTGCGGTTGCAAGGGAAGGTGCCGGGAGTGGAGGTTGGGTTGGTGGGGGGTGTGGACCTGACAAGGGAGTCGCGGAGGGAGTGGTCTTTTCAGAACGCTGATAGGGAAGGGGAGGGAAATACATCCCTGGTGGTGGGGTCCATTTGGAGGTGGTGGAAATGACGATGGATGATGTGATGTATATGGAGGTTGGTGGGGTGGTAGGTGAGGACCAGTGGGGTTCTGTCCTGGTGGCGATTGGAGGGACCGGGCTCAAGGGAGGAAGATCGGGAAGTGGAGGAGATGCGGTGGAGAGCGAGAAGCGGTGGAGATGTGGTGGAGAGCGGGAAGTGAAGGAGATGCGGTGGAGAGCGGGAAGTGGAGGAGATGCGGTGGAGAGCGGGAAGTGGAGGAGATGCGGTGGAGAATCATACTTCCATTACCAAGTTTCAGCAGCAATCTGGACACATCAGGGTAAGACAAATATACTGTAATCAGGCAAGAGACTTTAGATTTTCAATTGAAACTGATATGTGCACCTTGATGGAATTAATCTTCATTGTCAATTCAGTAAGGGCTGTGTTAGCATATCCCATTCTGAAATATAGCTAAGTATTTGGGCTTACTATGTACCCATTTCAATGACACTTGATTGTTATTTGACTTGGTAAAAGGGTGTTACAAGGATGACTTGCCATTGAGACCAGTATCAAATAAACAGACCTCAGTTTAACCAATCACTTTTCTTAATATCTGAAAAAAGGAAGAAATTCAATCCAATTACAATGGTACCTATGCTCTTTTTTTTTAAGATTGTGAATCACCTCATCCAAGAATTTGATCTGTCTCTTTTAGCAAACCAAACCATGATCACAAACCCACAGGTCCAAATTTGGACATTCTGAACTGAACTACTGTCAGAAAATTGGCCAGAGTAAATTAAACAGCAGCCAACAGTTATTGGCTACAGGAAATGGTGGAAACCAAGGTCAATATTGTCACAAACGTTCAGGGGAAACAGTTATAACAAGTTCGAAGTTTGGCCATTGGATGAGTCTTACTCCGACTTGATGACAAGCCAGTACACACTTTACACCTCCCCAGCATGGCAACAGTGAAGGGCATGATGCTATTGGATGCTTCGAACCGAGCTCATGACCCCATTGGCCAAAAGCCGCTGAACAGTCTGGAAAGTCAAGGCGAGGGGGGATAAAGATTCACACCTGGATGGCATCCCGTCAGTGAAGAAATCCTCCCAGCCCAGCAGCAGAGTCCCACCCACCTGGAGTCAGAGAGAGAGAGAGAGAGAGAGAGGGGGGGGGTGGGGTGGTGGGATGGTGTAGGGTTGTGAAGAGAGAAGATCCGTCTCGATCTGCAAGACCCAGCATCATGGAAGACCATCAGTCTTATGTCAGAGAGGAAGGAGATCCCAACGGCCGAGCTCAAACATGTGATTTGTTGCAGGTAATATCCTTGCTGATGTGGACAAAGCTACATGGAGACCAAATACTGTGGGAATTTGGAAATGTTCACATTGTATTTTTAGATTAGATTCCCAGAAGTGTGGAAACAGGCACTTCAGCCCAACAAGTCCACACTAACTCTCTGAAGAGTAACCCACCCAGACCCATTTCTCTCTGACTAATGCACCTAACACCATGGGCAATTTAGCATGGCCACTTCACCTGACCTACATATCTTTAGACTGTGGGAGGAAACCGGAGCACCTGGAGGGAACCCACGCAGAAACTGGGAGAATGTGCAAACTCCACGCAGAGTTGAACCTGGGACCCTGGTGCTGTGAGGCAGTAGCGCTAACCACTGAGCCACTGTGCCGTGTTTTTAATAAGGAATATTTTGTTAAAAAAATTGAATTGATCTGCAGACTGAATTCTGTGCCTCTTTGCCTCACTGAGAAGGGAATTTGGGTGAGTGTTTTTAATCCATAGACTGGTCAAAGTGTTCTAACCATGAACAACAAAACATTTTCACAGAATTTCAGCAAGATCTATCCTATAAATTGCCTTTTTTGGTTAATGAAAACACCTCTTATTTTCAGCTTTTTTATTTTACTTGTGTGTGCATGCCAAATAATCTCAATTTAAAATCCATTTTTCTGACTGTGTAATGTTTGTTCATTGCAGAAAATTTCTTTTCCATTAATACAGTTCATATTCTGCAAAATAGTATTGAATCTTGACATTACCATTTGAAGCAAACTTCTACCTTAAAAATGATCATTTCCAAGTAACCCTTCCAATTAACACTAGAGAGGCGATTTATTTCTGTCTTTTAATCATTCCCACTGCAGAGAGAAGGTCACAGTTGCCTGAGATCCTTTTTCGGATGGCATTACTGCAATGATGGATGAGAGCTTGTGAAAAGTGTTTGGAAAATTTGACTACTAATACAGATTGAGAGGAATCTGATAAAAGAGCAGAACGAGCTTGCTGCATATCCATCAGATGAGGCACATCTTCTCCAGTGTATTTTCAAAACATAATTGCAAAAGTAGGGCAAGGGGAAATAAATGCAGCTTTCAGCATGTCAAAATCAGTAACTGTTGCGATTACTGAATTCAAAGAACCTGCCACTGAATAAAAAGCATTTTCATGAAAATGAATGCAGTTTATGAATAGTCCGGTATAGTGATGCGTTGAATACTATACCTCCTTATCCTCAAAGAATCAAACTTGACAAAGCTCAGTTATCAGTTTCTGAAAGAGAAAAAAATAAGTCATTTGTTACATTATTCTACTTTAAGGCATTTAGAATTGGAATATAACATGAAAACAGAGGAAAATATAGTGATATGCTCAAACAAAAATTAGGGAACTGACTGGTCTTAGCAATAGTTTAAGTTTGTAACACAATTTGGCTCATGGAACATTTGGAGTGTGATCTTCGATAAGGAACATTTCTTGTGTAAAAATAATTAGCAATTTAAAAGAACCATGAGCCCTGCAAGCATACCCTATCCTTTCACACCACCATCTTTATTTTGATTTTTCAGTTTATTGTTTGAACAACTTGAATACAGCTGTCATAGACAGGTTACATTATAATGTGCATCCAGGTGTTTCCTCCTCTGCATAGCACAGGCCATGCTTAGAGGATTTAACAATAGCTTTGCTGCCATCAGCACTGTTTTCTTGAAGGTCATTGCCCATAATAAAATGGTCGATAGCAGCAGGGTTGGAATTAAAGTGGACCTGGATGATGTAAATTTCCTTCTGAATTAAAAAAAACACACAAAGAACTTTTGGTTATTTCTCTCCAATGCCATGCATTTAAAAAATGACATAGTTCTGTTAATGAAGGAGCTGGCAGAAAAACTAGATTAGATCCCTGGGTACGTTATTCATATATCACAGGGCATTTTCCTTTCCAAATCAAATTAATTGGACAAGTTGGATTCTCTTAAAATAAAGCCATCATTGCCCACTGCCAGGAAAATGGACATCGACAGACATAATCTTGTGCAGATTGTCGCGAACAAAATGCACATTAACGGAATAGCAGCTCTTGCAGTTTACCAATGAACTGCAATTGTGTACAGGAGCATGTAGTTCTATATGTGCAATCAATGGTCCCTGAAATTGAGGAAATTTTGCCAACCGTAAAAGAAAACATGGGCACTCTCCCTCGGTTGACAGTCTTCAATGAGGAAAGTAACAAAGTTTCTTGCTGCTGCAAACGGCACATTAGTTACTTTCTTAATAAATTCGTGCACTGCAGATTCCTGAATACTGTGACACAAACTGGATTCAAAATAGTTAAGGGTAAAAATCAACCTGATAGTCACTGGAAGTACGAAGAATGCCCTGAACATTGGTTATAGATTAACATGTGCTATATTGCACAATCCTATCTGAATTTTGCTGGAGCATAATAACCTTTGCATGCACCTCCTCCTTCGACCATTCAGGGCAAATACCAATGCTGTCTACAATGCTTTCCAAACAACCTATTTGGACATGTTACTCCATACCATGGCAGGTGGGAATTGAATTCCAATCTCCTTGCCTTGAGCGAGGGACTCTATCACTGTACCGCAACACCCGTGCAATTGATGTCTCTGTATGCACACTGGGAGGAATATATTGGCAGGGCTTGCTTTCACCTGTGGTAGTACATAATCAGATTTTTCCATTATTAATTATTATTCCTCACTCTGTCCTCAGTCTAAAACTATATTAATAGTTTGGAATCCAAATTTCTATTTTAAATGAGTCTGCTGCCTGACTCTGAGGGCCACTTTAGTTGTAAAGTGATAATTGCCAATGATCACTGTTACAGCCACATTAACATGGGGCAATCGATCAACATCAACCTTTCTCAGGGAGCTATTGTCCTACTTTTGCGGAGCAACTGGATTTAGTCTACTCTTAAAACGACTGATACCAGAAAGAAATTTTGGCTTGTTGTACCTAGCCTTGCTGAAGTGATAATAATTGAAAGCACTGAGGGAGAACTTGACAAAATGTTAAAACTGAGAAAGGGGGGGCCACGATGCACGATAAACTCACACTTATTTAGTACTTTGCAGGCTGCTTGGTAAATAGATACTGCTTACTATTTTACCTGATTGCTACTTACAGACAACACTCCCTGTATTATTCATTGACCTGCTCACAACAACCAAAGATATTGCCAAGTCAGCCTACACCTTCAAAAGCTACAATAAAAAAGCAGTGATCATTTGAAAATTCAGTCTGTGTTCTGAGGTGTTGTGAAAGGGCTGAACAACTGAGAGCATGAGCACCTAGCTTTGTACTGGAGGGTTTTGTTTTTAACTTCCAGTGATGCATTCAATGTAGGACTGAATGATTCATGTTTCTATGGACATTACAACAGAAACACAGACCCAGCAACAACTGTGGCAGCATCTGTGAGGAGAAATCAAAAGGTAATGTTTCAGGTCTGGTGACCCTTCCTCAGAACCTAGTTCCATTTATGTTCCCAACCCTGCCAATGTTCCAATGCCCTTCTGTTTCCTAGCAACCCAGGTCAAGTTGATGAAGCCTGCTTTTTCCAGGCCCAAAGCTGCTCAATATCATCTTCCAAGGCCACCTATTGGTCTCTTCAGTTAAAGGTCTCCAGCTTTCCACAAACATAATGCAGCCACCAGGTAACATCTCAAAGGATTACAATGAAGAGGCCAATTCACACAGATGGTAGGCCCTAAGGAAATGGCTGTATATGAGAGGAATGCTACAGGTAGGGCAAGGAATTCATAGCCATAGAAACCCCATCTGTCAGTGCCCCATTGCTGCAAAATAACAGATGTAGCTACCTTCCAAAAGGAAGGACAGTTTCCTACCAGCACTCGGATGTTCAGGAAAGCAGTGACTACTGAGTGCCGGGGGGACAGGTAACCCCTGGAACTGCCAATGCTCTCCCCCACCCCCAGTCCAAATTCAGTCAGAAGCTGCTGTCTTTCCCTCACCATCATGAGGAGCTGTTCAGCTGAACTGTTCAATTGTCGGCACCACTTTTAAAGCTTTTGTCATCTCAACATTACCTCTGCTCCCAGTGTTTGCCCCAGCAACTGCATTCTCAGTTCCTGCTTCCCCTGGGATATGGAGCTCATTAACCACAGTCTGGGAAAGTGCACATAAACAACCAGTTACCTCACGGGCAGCACGGTAGCTCAGTGGTTAGCACTGCTGCCCCACAGGGACCCAGCTTTGAATCCTGCTTCAGGTGACTGGCTGTGTGGAGCTTGTACATTCCCTCCACATCTGTGGGGTTTCCTCCAGGTGCTCTGGTTTTCTCCCATAGTCCAAAAATGTACAGGTTAGATGAATTGGCAATGCTAAATTGCCCATATAGTGTACAGGGATGTGTAGATTAGATGCTTTAGTCAGGGGACATGTAGAGTAAGAGGGTGAAGGAATGGATCTGGGTTGGTTACTCTTTAGAGCATTAGTATGAACTTTTTGGGCCAAATAGCTTGTTTCCACACTGTAGGGATTCTATGATTACACACAGAACACAGCGATTAAATAGCTTTTTCGCAGATTAATTCTGGTTTCAGGAGATTTGTCAGTAGGAACATGCACAGCCAGCCATTTTAACAGCCAACTTTGCAATTGCAATTGGAATTCCTCTTTAAGGGCTTAAATTTAGATGATTTTGTATGCATTCCATTGGGTTGATAAATTTGGATTGGAGGTATGCATTTTTGGTAATTTTTGGTTTCAGTGTTGTCAGAAAGAGGTCAATATGACAGTCACTTATAGAGAACTGACAGTAAAGTAGGAGGTGTGATTGAGGTTATTACAGTGTTATTTTAGGAAGCAGAGTTTGAATTGGAAGGAGCTGTCAATTTCCTTTTCTTGTCCCTCCCTTTCCTGCTGTAATCTGCTTATGTTCTTCTTTCTCATGCTCCTGCTCCTCATCTACTCCCCTGAAAGATGGGGACAAGACCTGTTCCTTCATAATGACTCCCCCCACCCCGCCCCCCCTCCCCAAAGTATGGAACATGCAGTATACTTGACAAATACTGAAACCTGCCTTTGAGTACAGCAAGGTTTCTTCAGACAGAGGAACCGTTACTTGAAGGCTTTGATGATGGATGCCATAGTGTTCCCTGTGAGAGCATACTTCTCACAACTGCTCTGCATGAGTGCTAATTGATTGTCATGAACTATGAAATGGGTGGTAATACCTGGCCATTCAGCATACATGATCTGCACTAGTTGGTCAAATATAACAGATATAGAAGACTGATACACAAAGAACTGGAGCCAGTGCAGAATTCCACCATTCACTTGCATGTTGCGCCACTCGTGGTTACATACCAGCAGAAAGCAGAAGAAATTGAATCCCTTTCAGTTCATGAAAATAGTCACATTAACATGAGACACAAGGCAACGTGCATGAAGTCAATGAACTCTGCACCATGGAGAAGCCTACAATCTGTGCTAGCCTTTGTGTTTATTTTGCTTATCTCTAGTATGTTTAATAATATGAAGATGTCTCTTTATGTATCAAGAGCCTCAATGACATCCCTTATGTACAATACAATGCAATGCAAACCATAAGACATTTCATTAAGTACATAACAGCCTGGAAAGAGTCAGATGCATAATGTTGAGGATTGGTCACTTCAAAAGCCCCTGGCAAAGTACTAATCCAACAACTACCAGCCAAGTAGTTTACCCTTTTTTTATATAAGAGTGGAAGGATTCTTCAATCCATTTGACATCAATTTCAGCCATGTGAGATGAAGGTATCACACAGGCTATTATGTTCAAAAATGGTCACATTAGAGTAATACATATGTTCTGAATGTCTCTAAAAGAGGCTGCATTACCCAATATAGTAATACTTATATTATTTCCTATAATGTAAGAAAATAGATATCATGCCATTGAACAATCCAACTGACATTTATTACAACTAACTTGTATATATAACTTACTTATGTATTCCTCAGGTACATAAGTACCTAGATTCGTATTATACTGTGAGGTCCTTCAGCATCTAAAGGGTTCTGATCCAGATATCAAGGGCACACAACAACTTGGATTTTCCACTTAATATGCTACACCTTTAAAACACTACACAGTAGCAAATACTCTCAGAAATACTGGTTGCTGAGAAATCCCATGAACCAAGCTGGGTCTCAGGTGGTCAATTCATCAACAGATCTCTTGCCTTTGGAGCTGGTGACCAAACTGCTCTTCCGGACTGTAGTGGTGAGTTGATTTCAAAGCTTATGTCATGTTCCTTTTTCTGATTATACTATGAGGAGAAAGTGAGGACTGCAGATGCTGGAGATCAGACCTGAAAATGTGTTGCTGGAAAAGCGCAGCAGGTCAGGCAGCATCCAAGGAACAGGAAATTCGACGTTTCGGGCATAAACCCTTCATCAGGAATGAGGAAAGTGTGTCCAGCAGGCTAAGATAAAAGATAGGGAGGAGGGACCTGGAGGAGGGGCGTTGGAGATGCGATAGGTGGAAGGAGGTCAAGGTGAGGGTGATAGGCCGGAGTAAGGTGGGGGTGGAGAGGTCAGGAAGAAGATTGCAGGTTAGGAAGGCGGTGCTGAGTTTGAGAGATTTGACTGAGACAAGGTGGGGGTGGAGAGGTCATGAGGAAACTGGAGAAATCTGAGTTCATCCATTGTGGTTGGAGGGTTCCTAGGCGGAAGATGAGGCGCTCTTTCTCCAACCGTTGTGTTGTTATGGTCTGGCGATGGAGGAGTCCAAGGACCTGCATGTCCTTGGTGGAGTGGGAGGGGGAGTTGAAGTATTGAGCCACGGGGTGGTTGGGTTGATTGGTGCGGGTGTCCCAGAGGTGTTCTCTGAAACGTTCCTCAAGTAGGCGGCCTGTCTCCCCAATATAGAGGAGGCCACATCGGGTGCAGCGGATGCAATAGATGATGTGTGTGGAGGTGCAGGTGAATTTTTGGTGGATATGGAAGGATCCCTTGGGGCCTTGGAGAGAAGTAAGGGAGGAGGCATGGGCGCAAGTTTTGCATTTCCTGCGGTTGCAGGGGAAGGTGCTGGGAGTGGAGATTGGGTTGGTGGAGGGTCTGGACCTGATATGTGGACCTAAAAGTCATCTGGATGGGTATTTGAATAGGAAGAATCTAGAGGGATATGGGCCAGGTGCTGGGAAATGGGAATAGATCAGGTTGGGATATATGGTCAGCATGGATGACTTGGACTGAAGGGTCTGTTTCCATGCTGTACATCTCTATGACTCTTTGGCTCTAAATACAGCATGTCTGGCAGCATCTGTGGAGAGACAAAGAGTTAATGTTTTGAGTCCAGTATGACTCTTAACAATTAAAAGCACCTGTAAGGTGAGGGAGCAAGTAGAACAATGTAGACTAATTAGTAAAATTAGATCAAATGAGATTCAGGGGGAACATGCCAATGGAATATAAAATTGGCTTTATGGTAGGAGACAGGAGATGGTAGTGGCGAATTATTTTTTGGTCTGGAGACCTATGACCAGTAATATTCCACATGTTTTTGTGATGGGTCCATTTTTGTTTGTCATTTATACAAATGATTTGGATGAAGATTTAGGAGATATGGTTAGCAAGTTTGTGGATGACACCAAAATTGGTAATATAGTTGACAGTGTGGAAGGTTATCTATGATTACAAAGCAGTTTTGATCAATGGGCTAAGGAATGGCAAATGGAACTTAATGCAATACCTTGCATTTATTCAAATTTTGCTTAAAACAAACAATGGCAGAACTTCTACAGTTGATGGTAGAGCCCTGGGTAGTGTTGTCAAAGAGAGAGACCAAGGGATTCAAGAACATAGTTCTTTGAAAATTGACAGAGTGGTTAAGAAGGTGTTTAGCGTAGGTCTGTTTCTTTGATGTATGACTCTGATGTTAAGTGAGCATGCCCAGAGTAAGAGGTAAAGGGAGTGATAATGTTGGCAAAGTAGTGATAGACATGTAAAGTATGTATAAATGCTAGCTGTGAAAAGAAGAATGTTGCTCCATTTAGCAGAGAACAAAGCCAATAAGATAAATACAAGATATGGCTGGGAAGGGTGGGTGATGTAAGAAAACAGGAGTGCAGAGGTCATACTCTGAAGCTAGTGAACTCAGTACTGACTCCAGCAGGCTGCAAAGTGCCTAAGCAGAAAATGAGGTGTTGTTCCTTCAACTTGTTTTGAGCATCATCACAACATTACAGCAGACTCAGAGAGGACTGTTAGCATGGAAACAAGGTTGTTCATTGAAATGCAAGCAACTTGAAGATCCGGCTCATTCTTGCAAACAGCAAAAATGTTTGCAAAGCTATCACTCGGTCTCAGTTTGGTCCTCTCAAAGTAGAGGATACCACATTATGAGCAACAAATAAAGTAGGTGAGATTGAAAGAATTTAAAAGTGAAATGCTGATTCACCTGGGTTATGTGTTTGAGGCTTAGACTGTAGGTGGAGGTGATGAATGAGCAAGTGTTGGATTTTCTGTGATTGGATGGGAATATGCCATTGGGAGTGATGCAAGAATGGGGACTTCTGTGGAAGGGAGGGAAAGATGTTTGCTGGTGGTATCCTGCTGGAAGTGGCAGAATGTGGAGGATAATCCTTTTGAATGCTGAGATTGGTGGAATGGAACGGAGGGCAAGGAGAAGCCTACCATTGTTCTGGAAGGTTGAAGGAGTGAGGGAAGAAATGCAGAAGTTAAGACAACATGGCAGGAGGAGAGGGTGGAATCTTAGAGAAAGTGAAGAGGAGGACAATGCCAAGGTATCTTGGTGTAAAGTGACATCTTTGGAACAGATGAGATGAAACCAGATGCTGGGAAACGGAATGGAGCCTTAACTGAAGGAAGATGTGAGGAAGTGTAGTTTAGTTAGCTCTGGGAGTCAGTGGGTTTGAAATGGATATTGGTGGACAACCTGTTCCCAGGAATAAGTACAGTGAAGTCAAGAAAGGAAAGAAAACTGTTGTAGGTGAAACCGATGAAGGTGAGAGAAAGACGAAAATTGGAAGTCAAAAAGATGATCTTTTTCTAATTCTGGTGGAGAAACCAGTGCTAGTGACATCATCAATGTAGTGGAAAAAGAATTGAGTGGGACTGAAACAAGGAATACTCTATGTTCCACAAGGGGATAGGCATGACTGGAAGCCATATGCATACCCATAGCTACACCTTTCAACTTGGAGAAAGTGAGATGAGTTGAAGGGAAATGTTGTTCAAAGTGAGAATGAGCTTTTTCCAGGCAAAAGGTGGTATTGATGGATGGGGATCGTCCTTGGTTCTGTTTAAGGAAGAAATACAGGCATTAGACCATCCTGATGGGGAATGGATGTGTCAAGGTGTTACACATCCACTGTGAGGAGGTGGTGGCTAGGGCTAGAAAACTAGAATTTGGGGAACTGGTGTAAATTATCAGAATCATGGGTGTAAATGAGAAGAAATTGAACAAGGAGGGATAAGGAAAGATTTGTTTCTATGCTCATTATGTTGGCTTTTAATTACATCACTGTCTTGTTTGAAACCATTGTCAGATTTCTTTTGTCTCTCTCTCCGGATGGCTTCTTAACTGTATTTGAGCAAAATGGGCTGCTGTTGGGATGTTATCTCCAATTCCCTTATCCTTTAATTGTTGGAGTGAAGGAGACCTATTAATGGTCACAAGAATGACAAGTTATAATACTTTCACAGCTCAAGCATAGTTTTACAAATGACTTTGCAAACTTTTGCAAAAATCTGTGTGTTGACTGATCATCTTCCCATCCTATACCATAGCATGTGTCCTGAAAATAGAAGATCATATTCATCAACTTGCCAATGGGAAGTATGCTCCTCAGTCTTGATTTCTGAAAGATGGTGATGGTGAGGTCGGGATTGGAGGGCTGTGTGTTATGAGGGTGAGAGGTTGGAGTGGGGGAGGGGGGGTAGACAGGTTGAGGCGGTTAATGTCCTGGCGGCAGTTGGAAATGAAGAGGTCAAGGGCGGGTAATGGGCTAGCACGGGGTGTCCAGGTGGATGCAGTGAATTGGAGGTGGGCGCAGGGGATCCTTGGGAGTCCTGATTGTGAAAGTAAGGACTCTTCCCATCCTATCTTTCTGTCTGTAGGGCCATGATGAAGTTGTTTCTTTCAGGGTACCAATTCATTTCCTGCTGTCTATTTCACCAATATGAGACAACCCCAGCACACAGGACTTGATCACAACCAGTTTGCATTCATTATTAGCAAAGAAATAAAAGCATGATCACATGATTCAAAGTGTTTACTCTAATACAAACATAAACAATGCATTGGCTTTCAGAGATCAAGACTGGGGAGCATATTTCTCATTGGCAATTTGAAGAATATGGTCTTCTACTTTCAGGACACATGCTATGGTATAGTAATATCATGAGCATGTCACTGAAAGGCATGCTAACATACTGACCACAAGATATATCACAACAATGCTGACTATTTGGCATCAAAATCTCCAATCTATGTACCACCCCTGCTCATGACTCCACCCCCATTTTCCCCCCACCACCACACCCACTCCAGTTACCAGCTCCACCCCCACTCCCAGCTCCACACCCACACCAGATCCCAGCTCCCAGCCGTGCCGAGTTTTCATCATTCCTCCTGACCTTCCGCCCCCCCCCCACCCACCCGAGGACAAACAATCCGTCCTCAGCAAAGAACTCACCTTCGTCCCTCTCCGCCCACGCACCAATGAAGTTAATTCATGCCGTGATGTCGAACATTTCTTCTGTTGCCTCCGCCTCCGAGCTTACTTTCACAATCAGGACTCCCTGCACCCACTTCCAACACACTGCATCCACCTGGACACCCGTGCAGGCCTATTACCTGCCCTCGACCTCTTCATTTCCAACTGCCGCCGGGTCATTAACCCCCTCAACCTGTCTACCCCCCTCCCCCGCTCCAACCTCTCACCCTCACAACGCACAGCCCTCCAATCCCTATCTCACCATCAAGCCAGCAGATAAAGGGGGCGCAGTGGTAGTCTGGTGCACTAATCTCTACACCGCTGAAGCCAAATGCCAACTCGAGGACACATCTTCCTACCGCCCCCTCAACCATGACCTCGCCCCCCATCACCAAACCATCATTTCCCAGATGATACAGAACCTCATCACCTCTGGAGATCTCCCACCTACAGCTTCCAACCTCATAGTCCGGGAAGCCCACACTGCCCAGTTCTACCTCCTTCCTAAGATCCACAAGCCTGACCACCCTGGCCGGCCCATTGTCTCAGCATGCTCCTGCCCCACTGAACTCATTTCCATCTACCTCAACATTGTCCTATCCCCCCCTAGTCCAGGAACTCTTCACATACATTCGAGACACCACCCATGCCCTCCACCTCCTCCAAGACTTCCGTTTCCGTGGCCCCCAATGCCTCATCTTCTCCATGGATATCCAATCCGTCTACACCTCCATCCGCCACGACCAGGGCCTCCAAGCCCTCCATTTCTTCCTCTTTTGACATCCTCATTTGTTTGGTCGAACTGGTCCTCACCCTTAACAATTTCTCCTTCGAATCCTCCCATTTCCTCCAGACCAAAGGGGTAGCCATGGGCACCCATATGGGCCCCAGTTATGCCTGTCTCTTTGTTGGCTACGTAGAACAGTCCATCTTCTGTAATTACACTGGCACCACTCCCCACCTCTTCCTCCGCTACACTGATGACTGCATTGACGCCACCTCCCGCAAGGAGGTTGAGCAATTCATCAACTTCAACAACACATTCCACCCTGACCTTAAATTTACCTGGACCATCTCTGACACTTCCCTCCCCTTCCTAGACCTCTCCATTTCCATTAACGACAACCAACTTGACACTGACATTTTTTACAAACCCACTGACTCCCACAGCTACCTGTATTACACCTCTTCCCACCCTACCTCCTGCAAAAATGCCATCCCGTATTCCCAATTCCTCGGCCTCTACCATATCTGCTCCCAGGAAGACCAGTCCACCACAGAACACACCAGATGGCCTCCTTCTTTAGAGGCCGCAATTTCCCTTCCCACGTGGTTAAAGATGCCCTCCAACGGATCTCATCCACATCCCCCACCTCTGCCCTCAGACCCCACCCTTCCAACCGTAACAAGGACAGAACACCCCTGGTGCTCACCTTCTACCCTACCAACCTTTGCATAAATCAAATCATCCGCCAACATTTCCGCCACCTCCAAACGGACCCCACCACCAGGGATATATTTCCCTCCCCACCCCTTTCCGCCTTCCACAAAGACTGTTCTCTCCATGACTACCTGGACAGGTCCACGCCCCCCCTACAACCCACCCTCCCATCCTGCCACCTTCCCCTGCCACCGCAGGAATTGCAAAACCTGCGCCCACACCTCCTCCCTCACCTCCAGCCAAGGCTCTAAAGGAGCCTTCCACATCCATCAAAGTTTTACCTGCACATCCACCAATATCATTTATTGTACCTGTTGCCCCCGATGCAGTCTCCTCTACATTGGGGAGACTGGATGCCTCCTAGCAGAGTGCTTTAGGGAACATCTCTGGGACACCCGCACCAATCACTCTCACTGCCCTGTGGCCCAACATTTCAACTCCCCCTCCCACTCTGCCGAGGACATGGAGGTCTTGGGCCTCCTTAACTGCCGCTCCCTCACCACCAGACGCCTGGAGGAAGAACGCCTCATCTTCTGCCTTGGAACACTTCAACCCCAGGGCATCAATATGGACTTTAACAGTTTCCTCATTTCCCCTTTCCCCACCTCACCATAGTTCCAAACTTCCAGCTCAGCACTGTCCCCTTGACTTGTCCTACATGCCTATCTTCTTTTCCACCTATCCACTCTACCCTCTCCCTGACCTATCACCTTCATCCCCTCCCCCACTCACCTATTGTACTCTATGCTACTTTCTCTCCACCCCCACCCTCCTCTCATTTATCTCTCCACCCTTCAGCCTGTACTCCTGATGAAGGGCTTTTGCCCGAAACGTCGATTTTACTGCTCCTCGGATGCTGCCTGAACTGCTGTGCTTTTCCAGCACCACTCTAATCTAGACTCTGGTCTCCAGCATCTGCAGTCATTGTTTTTACCTATCTATTATTATCTTTTATTTGGTATGCATGCAAATACCCCTTTATGAAGATAGTGCACTGTCATTGGAGGAATGTTGAGTATCTCAATCATCATTTCTGGGAGTCAGGGGATTAAATTGTGCCCAGAAATGAAGGTGCTAGACAGTCCACTTTCTTCCTATTAATGGCACTCTGTGGTTGCAATTCATACTTGGCTGGAAGTCATCAATGTTGTCATCATTGCTGACAGAATATCTGAGAGGTTCAACAACCAGTCAGGAGCCAGTACAGTTATTTCTACACTGATTATCACACTTGCCTGTTTCAAATCGGCTTTTAATTTGGTACAAGTAACTAGAAGCTCATGTCCCATGCGGCCTCACATTCAATTCTGGGCAAAATCTAGACATAGCCTCAACAGTAATATTTTCAAATTCAGAATGCTTAAGGACTGAACACTTTGTGCTAAAAGAGCTTTTTAATACTTGTGGGTCTTGCTTAAGAATTTTCCTTTGTCAATAGCAAAAATAAAATTATTAGAAAATAAATTGTAATTTACTTCAATGTAACAAATTCATAGATCACAAATCCCTACAGTGTGAAACAAGCCATTTGGCCCAACAAGTCCACACCAACTCTCCAAGAAGTATCTCACCCAGGCCCATTCCCCTAACCGATCACTCTGCATTTACCCGTGACTTAATGCACCTAACCTACAGATCCCTGAACATTATGGGCAATTTAGCATGGACAATTCACCAAACCAGCAGGTCTTGGGATTGTGGGAGGAAACCAAAGCAAACCCACACAGATACAGGGAAAATGTACAAACTCCACACTGCTAACCACCCAGCTGCCTGATGCTATGAAGCAGCAGTGCTAACCATTGAGCCACTGTGCTGTCCTTGTTTTTAAAGCATTGAGTAAGAGGGTATCTCCGTGCTATTATCATAGATTGCATCTATTTTGGCTTTCTTTCCTTTGCTAGAAATTATTAAGGTGAAATTATACTGGAATGAAAAATTTCCCCGGATAATGGCAGTAACCAGGTTTTCTTTTATTAATTGCCAAATTAAATAAACTTATACTGATGCATTAACAATGTAACAGCTTTTAATTACTATGATTAAACATTAAATAGCTGTTAGCTTTTTGATTGTTGAAAAATTCACAGTAAAGGTGTTGCATAACAGATTAAAGTTGTGCATTGACCTACTTACTTGCAATGTTTTTCAAGTTACTGCAGTCTTAATGGTCACAGTCCACAATAGCTAAACAAATGTGCAATCAATATGCAGATGGAGTTTTCAGAGATGGAACTCTATTAAAGATATTAAGATCGGAAAAAGTATTAAAGGTATTATTTCCAATTGTCTTTTTTTTTATTTTGCATTGAACCTGATGGGCAATTTGATTCTGCCCAAGGTTGGATACATTCCCGAGAACTCTGGATAGAATTGAATGCAAAGCTAAATTTGAACATTTCCAAAATGAAGAAGATAATAGTTTTCTATCTGGCTATAAAACAAGGCACTCTTGGAAGATTTTAATCTGTGACATCACTCTCTGCTGTAAATTTGCTGAAACTCAGTTTCTGAACTCAATGCAAATATTTCCTTAAGTGCTGTAATTTCAGTTTGTCTGTGTTCAGAATGTTAGTGAAGTTTCCACAGTTACCTTGGTGAAAAGAACCCTGACACAAGGAATGAAAGTATTTGGCAAAGATCTTTTCAATAAAAGATATGTTTATTTTCTAAGATATTGAGCACCTACTGTTGGAATTCAGTACCTTTTAATATAATTGGTTGGGTTTTTCAGAGGGCATTGAAATTACTTACAGATTAGATCCTTGATGGTCTCAGAGGTCCATCTGTCTATGCAACTTTTATCTTCCGGAGTGCTGTCCAGTTAAGGAAAATGGGCAGGCTACATGGATAGAAGAGCCCACTCCGAAAGCTGTGGAGTGGGCAGCGATGCCAAAGGGAGAGATGCATGCTATGGATGTAGGTGGAGATCAAAAACAACTGCCTCTTGGTGAAGGTTGCCTCTGAAGATTTCCTAAAACATCCGTTAAAACTATGAACGACCATTGTTTTCAGTCCATTATAAAGGAGGAAGCAGTCCCTCCAGTGTCTGCTGATCCCTGTAGCTCTGGGAGGAGTTGGATGTTAAAAGAAGTTCTCAGTAGCCCCATAGCCTTCTACCAGGAGACTGTGTCTCTGGAGACCTGGCAGGTTCTTTACAAATTTCTTACAGGATGACGATTCCAACAACTGGAATATTGTATCTCCTTGTGAAAATGGCTCCTTACAGGGTGCTTAAGTGCCTCACTTTAAGAGCTGTCAACATCCTACTCCTCCTTTCCTGCACGAAATTCCCAAGAAGTCAGAATGCATTGGGTAACCATTCCAATTTCTCCTATTTTCCTGACTTCACCACCCCAAGCAACGGGACTGGGAAAAACACAGACCTGTCACTCTGAAGAATTGGAAACAAGCACACTTGTGCAGCAATAGAGATTTGAAGAACTATTATTTTTCTGAAATAAAAAAAAACACGGTGCTGGGGAACTTCAACAAGTCCGGCAGCACCTGTGCATCGAGAAACAGAGCAAACAACTTGAGTGGAATATGACTCCTCTTAACATTAATGTCATTATCAGTTTCAACTAGACCTGACGTCTTTCTCCAGCATTTTGTTTTTATTTCTGATTCCAAGCATCTACAGCATTTTGCTTTAATTCTGTTTGCTTTCACCTGAATCAGCTTAGAAGACAAAGTCTGGATGATATCACGAAGTATGATGGATGATGTACAAGCACGTTGAACTTTGCTGCTACAGTGTAACATTATCAGAGCATTTTGCTTTTGTAACTGCTTCGAGAGGCATATTTAATAATTAGCTTGACAGCTTTGTATCTTATCTGTTTTCATAGTTACAGACAAAAAAGAAATGAAAGGTTGACATTGTGAGCTACTTGTGGAGTATTATCATCATCACAGTGGTTTCTTTGCTTGAACTGATCTAATTAAACAGAAACAGTGTGGGCTGATCCAAGCTCGCCTTGATATCATTATAACTGCCCAAAAAATGGCAGTCTAGATGGTAGAAGATTAAAACTGGGAAAATAACCCTGAAACATCTTTTCAAAGTTTTAGACTGAAGTATTTTTTCATAGCCACTGTCAAATCTCTGCACTGTCAAGAAGTTTTCTGGCTGGTCATCATTTACTTTAACATGAATTTGTTAGCAAATGTAGCATTTGTAAGAAAAGAGAAAATCCCAGACCTACTCACTTAATTCCAGCACAGAGCTGGTGTTGGATGGAAATAGTTTTTTTAATCAAGTATTTTCTTCAACATATTGTTCCAAATGGTGACTTGTATTTTTTTAAAAAATCGACTTTTTTGGATGACTATATCAGTGTGCTGTTTTAAATTTAAATTGAGTTCATACTGGTTTAAAAAATGCCTTGATATATAGCACATAGATGCATATTGATATCAGAAAGACCACTGTATCTGGAATGTTACTTTTCATTTGTTAATCCACCTGAAACAATAAAGCTATCAGCGTCTTTGCCATTTAACTGTACAGGCTTGTGGCGTACATATAGCTCAGTTTGAAAATACAGGAGGTAAAGGGTAATTTTAACCTTACCCATCCTACAAGAAATCCATTTAGCCACACACATGCCCTTGCTAAATTTGAATCTGCCTGATCTAAAGGAAAGAATTCCACTCCTCAGTATGGACCGCATTTACTACCAGCTGTGTGGCATAATGCAAATGAATGTTCACATTCCAAGTCGTTCCCATGGTAACTCCACTTCATGCAGTCCATCATCTAAAGACAAATTTCTTGGTGGGTTTGGGAGTTCAAAGCTAGTTTCTGCAGCCATTGCTCATAATACCTGTGTGGTACCCAAGGAAGGGAACTGAATAGTGCTTCAAGGAGGTTGATTTATTCAGCAGACTAATGATTGAGTACACTGCACTGTAATAAATTTGAATTCTCTTCAGGCTATGTATTCAATAGTTCAAAGTTGACTCCACATTACTGTAAGTTATGATATTTTCTTACATGCAACTGAGAATTCAAGGAACAATGGAGATGCACATTACTGAGCTGATCCTTAATTGCCAGATGTGGCCTGTCTGAGCTCCTTCTTGCATTTCTATACTAAGAAGACCCAAACCCATATAGTATGTAGCAAAATCTGTACTACAGAATAACCTGTCCAATTATAAGTGCAGTGGGTCATCTATCCGGACAAAGGGTTTAGACATCTTTTACTTGCTTTAAGCCTCAGTAGAAGCTTTTTCTTGTTTTAATTATTGATGTTGTAAACCATGAACTATAAGAATCCCAACTATAATTTAACACATATGATCTAATTTTATCTTTTCTTGATTTTTGACCATTCGGAAGTAAGAGTAGTCAGGGTTGAGAGGTCAGTCCCTTTACACTGAGATAGGAGAAACACCTTTCAGTTTTGGAATTCTCTGCTCCAGCAAGCTGTAGCTGCTTCATAGTGAAGTATATTCAAACCAGAGCTTGATCATTCTTTTGGATACAAAATAGGTTCAGGGACACGGGAATTGAGTACAAAAGTGCATTTTCAGCTGAAGATCGGCCATGATCTTATTGAATGGTTAAGCAAGCTCAAAAGGCCATTTAGTTCTCACATTCTTATTACTGCAAAACTGCATTGATGCTCACAGAGTAAATCCTTTTCAGCTGATCAACCAGATCCCTAACACTGTAGACTGAACAACATTGAATAAACAGTAACTACTCCTCACACCATGTCATAAGACCTCTTTCACAGATATTTTTAAAGCTTGTTTATTGTTCATAGAACATTGTTATTCTCACCCACTGTGTTTACCTGCAGCACATACTCCAATTTAATGTCTATTAACTGTGTTTCATTGGATACTCTTTTTGAAAGCAGTGCCTGTGGTATTCTAATCCCAAAGCTTATTATCTTAGCAACAATACCTCCTAACCCTCTGTTCACCAAAGTTTGCCTTGTGAGACTCCTTCAGAATTTCCTTAAGCTTTTTTTTGTAATCTTGTTGTTTACACAGAACACTCCTTTCCAGATTTTCTGGTATGGATATCTTAGAAGATTGGATTGAAGTGAACAAAGAAACATTCTGTGAAATGCTGGGTATTGCTCATGTAATGTGAGCATTTCTTTATGTTTATAAATATCTTGGAGATTACTTTTCTGAGAACATGAACTCTGATAATTGGAGGACTTTGATATTACAAAATATAATTCAGTCAGTAGGATAAGAAGAGATAGAAATGATGGAATAACATCAGAAACTTTCTTTCTCCAACTTTCTTCTGACTTACCTGAGGATTTTGGGCAGTTCCTTCCCTGAGAATTGATGCATTGGTGCTTTGGGGTTAGTTGGAATAATCTGTCTGGTAGCTAGTGAAGAAAACAAATGGAATAAATCATCAAATGCGACCAAATCATGCAGTAACATCTATCTGTCAGCATGCAGTCCATAATGAGGAAAAATACATCTTCATAGTTCCTGTAATTGCAAAGCATACAAGGCTTGATGTGCATCTAAATCAATAAATTCTGCTTGGAAGAGGTTGGTGACATGCAACTTAATGCATGTTTCTGTGCACCAATATAATGGTTACAACACTTTTACTAGATTCCAATATTAGGGCATTTTTTTAGAATGGCATTTATAGAGGTTTGACTAACTTCTCTTATGTTGTAAGACCTGGAGGAAAGATGATCCACTGAATATCATTTAGCACTTCTATGTTTTGCATTCACTATCCAACCATCTTGTGCCGTTTCTCCAGGCCAACTATCTCTAGGGCCCATCAGGTCAGTAGTGCCAAAGGTCTCCTTTGATCATAACATACCATTATTAACACATTTCCAGATACATTTAAAAACATAAGTTGCTTAGCACCCTATTGTTAGTCTAATACATTCTTCCAGATTTGCACTAAAGCTGATTCTATGGATGACTAATACTTAATAGTAATGCACATCTTTAAGCAGCAGTTTCATTCTGTTCTTTTGTAAGACGTATTCATTTATTGACCATAAATAATCATCCTTAAGGTGGTGGTGAGCTGCATTTCTGAGCTATTGACTATGTGGCCTCATTACACTTCATGGTGGGGCTTGATGGGAATGGTGAGTGGGGATGCACCTATTCTTTGAGAATCAACAGGGTGGCTCAATGGTTAGCACTGCTGTCTCCCAGCACCAGGGACTTGAGTGTTCAGGGGTGCACCTCATGATATTACATTTTTAGCTCAGCTTGGAACACCATAATCAGAATTGGATCTTAAGTAGTTTCAGAAGAATTTCTATTTTGACCTTGGTGAAGTCCTCATTGCCATCCCAAAAGATGAAAACATTGACGTTCTGGGGAGTTTAATGCCAGAGTTGACTGTAGCACCGATGTCTGAAAGGGAACCATGTGGAAAAATTACATGATAAAAGCAATGTGAATGGTGTCCTCCTGCTAACAAAATGTGTTCACAATTGGCCTCAATCCAACATACTATCTTTAGAGGGAAAGAAGGATACAAAATCCACATGACAGCACCTCAATCAATACATTGCTACCTCCAGAATATGTCACATCAAACATCTAAGTAATGTCTGCATCACATAGTTTATGCAGTGCACTGATGCCTGCTGGAGAGATCAGAAACTTAGTCAAGCAGCAATCAACATTCACTTACCACTGGGACATTTCAAGGCTCGAAATCAAAGAGGAAGAAGATCAATGCCCCAGGTGTAAAGCAGTTTGACCAAAAGGCGGAAATCCTAAAGCAACTCATAAACAAGTTGGAAAATGTCCACATATCCATTCCATTTCAGGAACAGTGTATCAAATAGAGTCAGTTGTCCTGGACTGCTGTGACTAGATTATTGGTTTCATGCATCATCCACACCAGGACTAGTATGACGGGAACAATTGTGCTATATCTATCAGTCTACCTGTCTCTCTCTTTGTCTGTCTATCTATCATGCACACATGCATGCACAGACACAATCTTTTTGATTCCTGTAGCCCTGATACCTATTCTCACTCCTTCTTGAAAACAAGAATTTTGGCCTCAATTACTTTCTGTGGCATAGAATACCACAGGCTCACCTTTTACTGGGTGAAGAAAATTCTCTTCATGTGGTCAACACTGAAAATAATGTTTCCAACAACTCCTCAACCATGAATCCACAGTGACAACTAATAATTTCCAGACTAGCATGCAGTTTTGTAGAATTCAGGAACAAACCATCATAAGTGAGAGAGCTACAGCAAGTAATTGAAAGCAACAAAGACTGCAGTCCTGATGGTGGTCTAGGAGAAAGTGAGGACTGCAGATGCTGGAGATCAGAGTCAATAGTGTGGTACTGGAAAAGCACAGCAGGTCAGGCAGCATCTGAGGAGCAGGAAAATTGACGCTTCGGGCATACACCCTTCGTCATTCCTGACCTGCTGATGGTAATCTAACTGAGCTCTTCAAATCTCAGAGCTTATTTGTGTTCAAGACCTCATGCAGTCACCCTACAAATCGGAGAGGAAAATAAACACTTCCCTCCCAAAAGACCACTCACAAGTTAGGAATGCAACAACTGTAACTATCTTTAAGG